>NW_013666353.1:397948-420389 GCF_000517525.1 Limulus polyphemus | reverse complement strand
GCCTATAGATGTATATCAAAACGGTTCATTTGTTTAGCATATAACATTTATTGCCTATAGATGTATACCACACGCATATATATATATATATATAAATATATATATATATATCGACATTTCATTCCTATAATTGTAGTAAAATATAACATTTTCTACCCAAATTTGTTTCACATATACAGATATAAATAAACACTTCATGCTTACAGATGTATAACATTTAATATAGTCGTAAATTCACTCTTATTTTTAACAAACGAGGTTTCTCCTGTCGCATTATAAACACAAAATTCATTGAGTTCTTTGAAAAATACAACAACATTCTTCTTACTTATGGGTTTACAAGTTTTACCAAATATCATGACATTTTAAAAACTTTCTTTGTACACTTTAAACATATTTGATATTGATTAGAGTAATAGTCAACCGCATTAGTGTATTGACAACCATTGGTTTTACCGTTCTATAGTTAAGCTCGGATTATACGTGTATATAATAAATATTAGTTACATAACATTACATCATTAGTCTAGTTACATCAATTTTTGCTAGTTATTTTTATTGTCACATTAAGGAATGCTGTAACTTTCCTTTCTAAGCATTATTATTATTGAATTATCTAGAAGATTATCGTGTTTCCTATTCGCTTTTATAGAATATGTAATTTTATCTATTACGTTCTGTTGCGTGCTACGTGTGTTTTGTAGGTGAGGTGACAGACGTTAGTTGTATTAGACACACCTCATATTATGCTTAA
This sequence comes from Limulus polyphemus, assembly GCF_000517525.1. Taxonomy (NCBI): domain Eukaryota; kingdom Metazoa; phylum Arthropoda; class Merostomata; order Xiphosura; family Limulidae; genus Limulus; species Limulus polyphemus. Next base: position 419,635 of record NW_013666353.1, on the reverse strand, counting down.
CAAATTGTTTTTTAGCTATTTAGTGGACGAATCAGGTATTAGTAAATTATTAATTTGTTATTTTGTATCTTCATAAACGTTAGTTCTTGGCTGTACTCTTGGTAAATTCCTACTATTTGACTCGACATAATCTAAACAGTAACATGTGTCGTAGCAATATATCTCAGATGCTACGCTCCTCTAAAGTTACACTGCAGTGTTGTTTAATAGGTTTTCATTGGTCGCAAGATGAAGTTAAGGAGAGTTGGAGAAACTTGAGGTAGTTAGAAAATTAATTCTATGACAGTAATGAGTTGAAGCCAAAAGTTAGTGCCAGTGGGTACCGAAAGTAAGGGATGCTATAGTATTTCTTTATTGCAACTTTAATTAACATTATCAATATGATTATTTAGTGTATCTAATTTTATTTTTTATTGTTGTGCTTTTATTATAGAAATAATCTGACATTGTTTTGTTAGTTTAGCATAAGGGTTTAGGGTTATCTAAATGATCTAAGCTGGCCGAATTCGTGAGATATTACTGGAAATACAGCCGATTATATTGTTAAGAGCGAGGGTACTCAATCGACGAAACAGTGCATTATAATATCCATAAGTAAGAACGTTATAATTAATTGAATATACGCATTACCACGCTGAATTTTAATTTCGCTCTAAGAAGGTAGCTTGCTCTGATAGGAAGTTGTATAAAATATCACATTTTCCGCCTTTAGATGTACAGTACTTGTATGTATATGTATCTTCAGATGTATAACATATTAGAGATCGTGCCTATTGATGTTAAATATATAAACATTTCATGCCTACACATGGATAACATATTACAGTTCATGCCTATAGGCATATACTACATATGTGAACTTTTTATTTCTATAGATACAATAATTATAATGCTCTAATTGTTTTGGCACATTTTAACTGATTTTAACAGATGTAAGAATTGCGTTTATTATAGCCTGAAATAATATTTATACATAATTATCATTATTATTTGGTTTTAAGTAAAAAGTCAATAAAAGGAAGTAAGTGATTTTTTTTCCTAAATGTATGTTTATATATTTTGTTGGCAAGTTACTGCCTCCTAATCTCCCAAGCTACTGATTCCAAAAAAAGACTGGTTCTACGTTTGTAAATACATTTTTTTCCACAAGGAATACAATATTTAAAATAGTCTTGGGCTTAATTTCTTATTCGTTCTTCATTTAAAGAAACTAGTCTGGTGATTTTTTTTTCTCACCTTGTTTATCAAATACCTACGAATTTAAACTATGTTATCAAAACCATTCCCTAACAGTAACGATTGAAAGGTCGCCACTAAGGTAAAATTACCCAGAACTCTGTTAGGTCAAGTGTAAAACAGCTTGTTTGGAAGTAACACAGAAAGGAAGAATATGAGATTTTCACATAGATTTAGGTTATATTACTGTCTATAGAAAAAGTTGTGACCCAGAATCTGCTACGAAACTTCTGAAAATTTCGTCTTATTGGCTATTCTATAGAAATCCTAAGTCGTAGAGAAGAAGGACAGTAAAGCATTAAGAGCAAAACTAAAGAAATTATAAGTCTAACCCACTGAAAAAACAAAATATATCATGATTCTGAGATATATTTATGAGTTATGTTGTTCCAAACTGAAAACACTTATAATAGATAAAAAATATTTTTAAAACACTCGTGTTGAAACTTCGACTTTACGAATATCTAGTTTCCATGCTTTTCTTGTACTTAAAGAATCGATGACTTGTATAGCGTAGCTTTGAAGTATTTGTGTAAAACCTTTCTAGCAAACTTCACACCGACGTATTTCCAATTCATATTGTAGAGTATAAAGTTTTGTCATTTTTTTAACTTATTCTATTGAACATGAACTCTGATATCTCATCTAAACATTTTAGATGTACAAATAGTTTTACTTTACATCTTTACAGGGTTTGCCCTTTTATAAAACATGTCTTTTTTATATCATATCTTTACGTGACTGGTCCCTTTGTTTTAACTTGGCTGTTTTTATACATGTAAAATGTTTATATCACATATCACCACATATGTGGGGGCGTTATAATGTGACGGTCAATCCCACTATTCGTTGGTAAAAGAGTAGCCCAAGAATTGGCGGTGGGTGGTGATGACTAGCTGCCTTCCCTCAAGTCTTACACTGCTAACTTAGGGACGGCTAGCGCAGATAGCCCTCGTGTAGCTCTACGCGAAATTCAAAACAAACAAATTAAGCTTAACTAAAAATAAGATTTCATCCAAAGAGAAATTTAAATCCCAGATGTCAGGGTAAGCTATCAAGCAAAACAGATGCAACTTTTTACGATGGTGCCAATTTATTAAAATCTTGGAGGTGGGGGTAGCGGCAAATTGAATCCTAATTTCTAGAAAATATATGAACTTTTTATGACATAGCACGTTCCGGAGTTCATGCATGAAGGGAAAGTACATAAGAGCCAGAGGATTATGAGGAACAACAACGACAAAAAACATAGACATTTCGACTTTGTAATTTGCATATCAATATTAGTAATACAGCTCATTTACCAGATATTTTACATTTCTTAAAACAATTAAGGCTTTGATGGGGCGGCTGCCTCCACCATCACCATTAACACCACAGTCACTACGACATTCCTTCAAATGAGGTTTTCCACGTACCCTTTGTTCCACAGTGGCACAGCGGTATGTTTGCGGACTTATACCGCTAGAAACTGGGTTTCGATACAAGTGGTGGGTAGAGCACAAATAGCCCTTTACTCTTAATAACAAAAACAACAACCTGCCCTCTAGATCCCAGAGACATCAGTTTCAAAATAATGGCTGTGGAGGGTAATTCACCCTTAAAATATTCAAACAAATATTAGCATATATGTTACAGTAGACAAACAGAAGTGCAAATTAATATATACCAATGCAATTCTGTTTCTCATCGGTCTTCCTTTGTTTACTGCACGTTTTTCCTTTTCAAAAAGAGTACAATAAAAAACAACAACAAAAAACAATAACTTTACCTCGTTTTGACTGCATATTTCTCATAATCCAAAATAGATATTTATGATGGGCAGAGCACAGATAGCCCATTGTGTAGCTATGTGCTTAAACTACGAACAAACAAACTGTTCAGAGACGTATGAATAGTGGAATTCCAGTATTTGGAACAGCCGTGGCAATACTCCAGATTTGACCAAAAGTCTATAGAGTATATAGAGTCACGGCAGCATTACTCCACCCATATAACTTCTGTAGATATTTTTTGATTTTACTTTACACCTCGTGCACATGGCTAAATCAGAAATTAGGTTTAGATTATGCACAATTAGGGCGTGTTATTCGCTGCAGGAAATTTTTCGTGTCAGCTCTACTCCCCGTGCTTGAAGTTGTAAACTGTAACTAAATTTTTGAATCAAGAAGTAGGGTTAACTTACGTACAAACAGAGTGCGTAATTCACTGTGGTAGATTTCCTCTGTCTGGTTTTTACCTCGTGCTCGTAGTTTCTATGAGTGATTAGATGTCTGAATCAAATACTAGAGTTTACATGTCCGTTTCAACAAACTGGTACATAGATCTGAACTAAAAATTAACCCAGTAAGTAATGCAGCTAAGTTAATATACCATTCTGACTAGGAGTCCGTAATGTTCTAAAATAAAAACAGATAATGATTAGAATGCTTTGATCGGTCAGTTAGGTACCCTCGCTGTTAGTGATATTTTGGAACTAACGGTGATGGAAACTGAAGTGTAATTTGGTCAGACAGAAAAATACATTTTGGTAATAAATTCATTACATAAAAAGGAAAGTCTCTTTCACTAAACGAAATCAATCAAATCAATAAGGACATAAGCAGAAGATAATAAGACTCAGAAGTACTTTAATTTGAGAGAAAACTTTCCCGTTACGTGCGAGGCGTAGCCGCTGTCATAGAGCGCAAGGAAACAAGAATAGCACATCGTTCAGGACTCGAACTTGCGTATCAGTTAAACCACATCTCCGCCGTTGAACGCACTCGATGATGTACACGGTACGCACAGAGTACCAGTTTTGGGTTACAGGCAGAGCTTTCTGCATAATATACGCTCGATTTTGCGTTAATACGACCTCTGGTTAACTTATGTCCTACTAAGGTGTATTATTTAGTCTGGTAAATTTCCGGCCTGCACTACATCGCCTCGTCCACGTGCTTGTAATCAGAAACTTCACGAATAACAATAGATTAACCTCACAGATAATAATTAGATATAAGTAATGCCGTTGTGGTATTAATTTTATGGTTTATTTTAATGTTTGTGTAAGTTTTTCACATCATGCATTAGATTCATCTGATGCGTCTATAATTTGGAAATTAACAGAGACTTTAACCTATGAGCATGAGAAAGATGCTTTCTTCGGTATTTGTTTTCTTTCTAATAATGAAGTTGATTCACGTTCACATGAGAAAAACTCTTAACTTGATAACAAGTATCGGAATGTGGTGCTTAAACACTTATCTGAAGACTATAAAACGGAACATCATGTTACTGTGACGTCACTGCCGGTAAAAACAAAACATAGTCTTAACAATCTATAATAACCAGTAGTGGGAAGAACTTTATATATATTCACCAGTTAAACCTACTAGTTGTTTCCTGTTAAGGTAGAAATGCATAGATACGTGTCTATCAAAATCAAGCCTGTAGTTGGACAGCGACTGCGCCCTGAAAACCTAAGCTGCTTACCTAGACCTCCCCTCTCCCAGAAACATAAACGAACAAACTTGTATTTCTCTCTTTATGCAGCTATGTATATATATATATATACATATATAACACTAATAATGTAAAGGATTTTGGCACGATAACTTGAATATTGAAAATACTGCTCTGTTATATCTGTGTTCTCACGATCTCGACAAACGGGTTTTCTACAGCATAAGATTGATTAAAGTAGCCCGTGATCAGCTTAAGGACATGTTCTGTCTCTTTGTGTTAAAACTAGATATAAGCTCGCTATCAAACTAATACCTCATTATTTTGGACATATGAACATCTGAAAACAAAGTATTTGAAATAGAAATGATGAAAAACATAACAGTTCATTTTTGTGTTAGCGAACAAAAAAAATGATGGGTGAAAGAATATTTGTATCTATGTTAGTAGAAAATGGCTGGTGAAAAATTGTTAATTTTTGTGTTAACAAAGAAGAAAAACTGGAGAAGGAATACTTATTTTTATGTTAATAAACTAAAAAAGCAAACTGGAGAAAGAATATTTGTTTTTGTGTTAATAAACTATAAAAGATTGGAGAAAGAGTGTTTTTTTATGTGAATAAACTAGAAAAATAGACTGGGAAGGCGTATTTATAAGTTGAACACACCCAGTGATGTGAAAGAAAAAAGAAAAACGTACACGGTACGCATGGTGTACCAGTTTTTCATTACAGGCAGAGTTTTTTGCCTAATATACGCGCATGACATGGTCTGGTGATTAAGGCGATTGCCTCGAATTTTGCAGGTCAAGGGTTCGAACCGATTGTGCTCGTCCTTTCAGACTTAGGCGCGTTATAACATGGCGCTTAACCCCACTAGTAAAAAATACTGGTGAAAGAATGTTTATTCTGTGTGAAACTAAGAAACAGACTTTATTTTTGTTTTAATGAACAAAAAAAGAAGGAATGCTAATTTTTTTGTTAACAAACTAAACAAAAAGGCTGGAGAAATAATGTGTTTTTACTTGAATATACTAAAAAAGCCTGGAAATAGGAAGTTTATTTTTGTGTTAATAAACTTAGAACAACAAACTGGGAAAGAATATTTAGTTCTGTGTTAATAAACTAAGATAATATTGGAGATATAGAATATTTATTCGCATATCAATAAACAACAACAACAAAAAGACTGATTAAAGAATGCTTATTTTTTTTTATGAAAAACTAGAGAAAAACAGATTTGAGAAATATGCTTATTTCTGAGTTCATAGACATAAAACAACTGGAGAAAAAATGTTTATTACTGCGTAAATAAACTAAAAAAAGATTGGATAAAGAATGTTTATTTATGTTCCAATAAGTTGAAAGGACTGTATATTTTTGTGTTAATAAGCTAGAAATGAAACTAGAAAATAATTCTATTTTCTGGATTAATAAACTAGAAAAAAGACTGGGGGTAAGAATGTTCATTTTTGTGCTAATAAATTAAAAAGAACACTGAGAAAGAATATTTATTTATATGTTAATAAACTTGAAAAAATACTGGAGAAATGATGTTTTTTCTGGATTAATAAACTTGAAGAAAAAACAACTGAAGTAAGAATGTTCATTTTTATCTTAACAAACTAAAGAAGAAACTGGATAATGAATGCTTCAGTGTTACTAGAAACAGAACTGAAGAAAATTTATTTATGTTAACAATCCGCTAAAAAACAGGAGAAAAAATACTAATTTTCTGTTAATAATCTAAAAAAATGATTTAAGAAAAAATGTTTTTGGGTAGTTATTTTAGAGCAAATCCACATGGGGTTATCTAGTGTGTCCACCGCGGGGTATCGAACCCGGATTTAAGCGTTGTAAGTCCGTAAACTTACCGCTGTCACATACTAGAGAAAAAAATTATTTTCTCTTAATAAATTCAAATAAAAACATTAGAGAAAGAATGCCTATTATTGTGTTAATAAACTGGAAAAAAATATTAGAGAAAGTATGTTTATTTCCATGTTAATAAACTACAAAAAGCATTGGAGAAAGAATGATACTGTCTGTGTTAACAAAATAATCAAAAACTGAGATAGAATATAAATCATATTTATCTCTCCCATTAAGTTGAAAAAAAACTGGAAAAATATTCTCTATTTCTTGTGGTGTGAAGGCCTTTTCAAGCTGGTGAGTCCCCTCCCCCAAGTGACACAGCGATAAAGTTGAAGGTTTACAACGGTAAGAACCGGGTTTTGATACAAGAGGTGGGTATAGCACAAATATCCAATTGTGTAGTTTTGTGTTTAAGTACAAACAAACAAATAAGCTGGTAAAGCATGATTATCATTAATTATACTTCTCAAAATATGTTAGTATTAGGCTTATAATATTTTCAACCCTACATTTTTCTGTTTAGTCTCATAGGAATTTTCAATAATTAGTTAGAGGGGTGTAAAATAATAGTATTTCAACCAAACTATGTTCACCATATCCGTTGCCGACGACGCGTTTTGCTCAATCCAGAACTCATGAGGCTTGCTGGAACAAAACAAAGACAGTAGTGGTCGGAACATTATTTACATAAACCATTTGCTACAACAACAATTGTTATGGTGTTCTGTCTTTGTCGTGTTTCAGCCAGCTTGTTAAGCTATTGTTTGAGCGAAAGGCGTCGTCGGCAATAGATATGGCGGACATATTGTACTTGAAATATTATTATATTGATATTGTTCTAATTTTTGAATGTTCGCAAAAGACTAGATAAAGAATGTAGTCTTAAAATATTATAGGCCTAATACTAATGTCTTATGACAAGTATAATTAGTTATAATCATGCTGTGACAGGTTGAGAAAGGCGTTGACATCATGACAATTGATATTGGGATAAATGACTTGCATTAATAGCAAAGAAATTCGTCGCTTCTAAACAAGGATTAACAGAGATTTACATATATCACTTCTAAAAAATCAGTAGATCAGCAATTAATAAGTTACGTAGGAGAGAAAACACGGAATAAAATACCGTATGATATAAGAGATATAAAGGAAAGTAAGGAATTTGTGTTACACTTTAAAAATAATATACTGTGTGTTTAAATTTAAGTATAAAAATAAAACTAGAAATAAATTATTTTGCACAAAACTAAATAGTATTGCTGAAAACCAAAAACCTTTAAATAATTTATATATATTTATTTAATATTGATTTTTGTCGGGTTGCACATTGTATAAGCAATGATTTGCTTTTCATGTATCTTCATTTTCATGTTCGATTCTTTATTTCTACTGGTTTCTTATTTGTATTTTGTTAAGAATGAATAAAATTTGTTTAAGTGTTCTAATTTTAAATAGTATTCCGGAAGCTGTTTTTATTGTGTTCCAGTAGGATTGATGAGCTCAGGACTGAGCGAAACGTGTCATTTTGGGCAACGAATATGGTTGAATGTGGTTGAAATACTGTTACGTCTCCGTTTGTTAATTAACTTTCTGTAACTTCGTTCCGACGAAACTTAAGCGACACAAGTCCTTTCTTAATAAAACTGGTTTATTCTTTCCGAATATAACTCTGCGATACACTTAATCTCAATATTCGCGCTAAAACAAACAGTATCACGAACGAACGTTAACTTCAACAATACCCTGTGACTGCAGTTCAATTACTCACTGTCTACACACACATTACCTTACCGCGTCACGTTTTCCCCTCTTATATATACCAGCCTACCCTACTAGTAATTACTAGAGCATTCCTGAAAGAACAAGATAGTTCTAGAAACTAGAGGGCGCCACAGTGGTCATGTGACTCGCTGACGCAACAATACTATTATTATACATTTTTTATTTTTTGAATACTCCTAAGAGGCTAGTTTAAGAATTTAGAGTTAAATATATTGTAGTCATAACACTATTGTTTAATGACAAGTATAATTTCTGTTTCATCGAACTAAAACATACTGGAGAAATAATGTTTATTTTTGAATTAATTAACTAATACAAATATTGGAGAAAACTACTTTTGTGTTAAAAAACTAAAAAAATAGACTAGAGAAAGAATGAATATTTCTTTGTTAATAAACTAAAACTCAGACTTGGGTTGGAGAGTTAATTTATATATTACTAAACTAGCAAAACAGACTGGAGAAAGAATTTTGATTTCTGTGTTAATATGCTTAGTGACATTCACTTACACTGCGAGTCTGACTTTTTATGTTTGTCTAATAGTCAGTGTGCTATAAAACTTCAGAAGCTATAACTGTGATTGTTATAACGCTTACCAATCGGAAAACTTTAGATATTTGACCAGGAGCATTTACAAAGTTCGAACATTACAACTCATTTAACATCAGTGAATTCTCATCGGACATTAGTATTTTTACGAAAACATTATATAAATTCATCGTGGAGAGCTCAGCGTGTGTGGCCGGTGAATAACGAAGGACAAAGCTAGCTAGCTTCCCGTTAAGTGAAATATATCTACGCCAACTCGTAATCAACTCCCTCATCGTGAACCCTCGATAAGATATCCAAGAAGTTCCAAATTAAAAGGAAGACTTTATATTGTTTGTAAGTTTGTGAAACTTTTGTTTATAAACCATTATTTGTAATAACTATTTGTAATAATTGTTATTGCAAATTGTGCAAGGAGTCTAACAGGTAAAAACAGCGAAGCAACAGCAGAAAACATTTGTAAAAATATACAAAACATACATACTCCCAGTAATAGAATATGCAGTACCAGCTTGGATAAACATAACATCAAAACAAATCAAAACCAAATTACAAACACTACAGAATACACTACTCACAACAGCATACAGAGTACCTAGATCAACTTCATCAGCATTTACGCACAATTACGCAAATATAGAAACACTAACTGATAGACTCCTTCATAGTTCACTAATTATTTCGCGAAAAAATTGGCAAAAGAATTATCTACTATGCGAACTCGACCGTTTCTGCATACATGATGAAAATAGTCCTAAGTACCTCTCCCTATTAACATTTATATAAAAATAAAAATAAATTAAGGCCACCTAAAGCTAGACATAGATACCATGAATAATTTTAAGTTACTGTGAAAGCATTAAAAAAAGGAATTTTTATATGTGAACACTGTTGCCGAAATTTAAATGTGAACAATAACTACTGGAACTGTTCGTGAAGTGTGAACTTTAACACAATCGAATAAAGTGAAAGTGGATTTAACACAGCAATATTAATATAATTGCATACACGGACATGGCCCTGATAGGGGTCAGAGTGAAAGCGTGGACTAGCTAAACTCTGACCCTCTTGTAGTAATTAAATGAATATTGAACAGATTTAAACAAGTGCAGGAGGGAGGAGGAGGTCTTTCAACCTGACATTCCCAGGTAAAAAAAGACCCAGATACCGATACAGAGATCGACTGATCCAAAACGTTAGGCTTTATATGTGTTCAACATGAACGCAGTTGCCTTCTGTGACAGGTTTTAGTGATGAAATAAGCATTTTTTCATCCAACTGAAGTTCCTCCCTTCCCTATGTGACTGAACAATAAGCTTGATGACTTATACGCTTTTAATCCAGATTTGATATCTGTAGTGACCACATCGCAGACAGCCTATTGTATAGCTTTATGCTTAAAAGTAATCAAATAAAAAAATTATTCTGAAATATTTTAACTTACGTAATCCATTTTTATGAAGCTTATTTAAAGACGACATCTTTTTCATTAGATCTTTTCCGAAAAGTGGGTAGACCTAAAAAAAACAACAACACTTTTTGGGGCGTTTATAAAAACAACTTTTAGCTTGGAAGCTAAATATGGGTTTTTCATAGAAAGCGGACAGAGGTAAATCTAAGGACTTACAATGCTAAAATCCGGAGTTCGATTCCCCGCAGTGAACACAGCAGTTGTTGTTTTTGTTTGAAGTTAAGCACAAAACTACACAATGGGCTATCTGTGCTCTGCCCACCACGGGTATCGAAACCCACTTTCTAGCGTTGTAAGTCCGCAAACATACCGCAGTGCCACTGGAGGCAGAACACAGCAGATAGACCAATGTGCCTTTTTCTCTAAAACAAACAAACATTCTTAGGAAGCAGGATAATAAAGTTTAATAGCTGATTGTTTGTAAGTGTTTAAAAATATGCTTTTCATATAAACTCTCATGGGTCATCAAGCGGTTAATTTTAAAACAGAAATATATCATTTAAAATAAATAGCATTACATATGTGTAGTTAAAACTTAACGGAAAATCTTATTTCTTATATTTAATGTTTACGGGAAGTAATATTTCGGGAACAAAGCTTTCATGAAAAGAATAAAAACAAAAATAGCCGCATGATTATGTTTTCGAATAAAAAGTATGTAGTTTCTTATGGGGCAATAACACACGTCAGAAACAGCTGAGCACGCCAATTTCCCCAACCTGAAGACAAGTTTAGGTTCATTTGGTAGCTTTCTGTATTTTCTAGTATTCTGTTATGGATCTTGGATCTCCTCTGTGCAAAGACAGGACAGAAATAGAATGATGTAATAAAACTCAGAGTGATACTGTTAATTTGGCCACTCAGAAAGTAGAATGAAATAATAAATATCCATGGAATTCCATTTTCTATATTCTGCACACATTGTTAGAAGGTTTATTAGTTTACAAAATACTATATGTATTATACAGGGTCCACTCAGCTACACACTTGCCTGTTTCTACCTTGTATAATATTCAGTTCACTTACTGATAAATTCCAGAATGCTCCTGTACCAGCGTATGAGTAAAATAATAATAATAATAATGAGCGTTTGAAACGCTGGAGTTCATTCTCTCAATTGTTTTGCGAATGCTTGATTTTAGAGAAAAAATTAAATAGCGTTTGTTTGTTTGTTGAATGTCTTGTAAAGCTATTTGAAGACTAGTTGTAACTACACGTATTTTATGCACTGTAGAATAATATATCTTTCACTTAATGGACCGCTCCTGTCTGTTTTTAGAGTGATAAGACGTGAAGGCCTCTATATAAATAACTTCCCACTTTACAAATAGGCGGGTGGAGTTCGTCAAAACTCTACATTTTATGTTAGTTTAGAACGTTCAACTATAAAATACATGATTTATCAAGAATGCTTTTATTTTGTTGATCTGACCTTTTGACTGCTTTCTACAAACTCTCATAGCAGGTCAATAGAGTCTATTACTTGAAAAGTAAATATAAATGGGTTTTAGTGGTTATCCTATCGGACTGCGGACTGAAGGGTTTAAGGTTAAAGATATGATGCTGCTAATTATGCTCCGCATGTTCAGTTGTGAGTGCGGTATAAACGGGACAATCAATCCCGTTATTCGTTTCAAAGGACCAAACAAAACTCTTGTGGCAAATGTGTTAGTTTGCTTCTCATTTCATTTCAGCCAAAAGGGCTGATGGGCCACCAAAAGGTTGTGCCCTTTCTTCGGTCAAGAGATGTGATGAATCTGAATCTTACGATAGATAGTGCATAACGGACACGTAACGGAAGAGTTATGACTTGGATATGAAGTTTCTTTGTTTTCCTAAGACAGAAAAACTGGTCAAAGGTAGAAATAAATATAATATCAGTTATCTGGATCAACACAACTGGGAAATTTGGAATTGGAATAGCCTCATGATTAGGATCATCGACTGGAAGTGAGATAACATACAAGTTTGAGAGACGATCAGCTAGTGGCAAGAGTTTCCTTTGAAGATAAACATTATGGTTGAGGCCATCAGAAAATAACACATTTTGAGAGAAAATATATTTAGAGCGAAGTTTATGTAGACGTAAAAGTACAGGACGAAAGTGATTCTGTCATAAGACTTCTTTCTAAATGTAGAGAGTTTAATGTTGAAAGCGATCCGTAAGACATTGCTAATAGTTTTTTTATAACGTTGTTTCATTCCAGTCCCTCACAAGAGATTAGTGAGCCATCAGAAGGGTATGCCTTCTTTTCACCCAAGTGATTGAAATATTCATAGAAGGAAGATATCTGTAATATGTTGGTTAATAGATGAATTCCAGAAACTGAGCAGTGATGGATAGAAAATATCACATGAAAAAATAAAAGCATATGTAATACAATATCCGTGGAACAACGTAGTCAGTTCAAACATAGCGATGAATCATTGTGTTGGATATACAGTAAGATAAATTAGTCATTGGTGCAGCATCGTGAGACATCAATAGATATTTAAAAGGTGAGAAGGTAGCGGGAGACACCAAGTACATATTTAGAAGGTGAGAAGGTAGCGGGAGACATCAAGTACATATTTAGAAGGTAGTGGAAGACATCAAGTAGATATTTAGAAGGTAGTGGAAGACATCAAGTAGATATTTAGAAGGTAGTGGAAGATATCAAGTACATATTTAGAAGGTAGTGGAAGATATCAAGTACATATTTAGCAGGTAGTGGAAGACATCAAGTACATATTTAGCAGGTAGTGGAAGACATCAAGTACATATTTAGCAGGTAGTGGAAGACATCAAGTAGATATTTAGAAGGTAGTGGAAGACATCAATCCATATTTAGCAGGTAGCGGAATACATCAAGTACATATTTAAAAGGTAGTGGAAGACATCAAGTAGATATTTAGAAGGTAGTGGAAGAAATCAAGTACATATTTAGAAGGTGAGCAGGTAGTAGAATACATCAAGTACATATTTAGAAGGTAGTGGAAGACATCAAGTACATATTTAGAAGGTAGAGGAAGAAAGATCCTTGAAGGATGATATCTTTTGCTGACGTCAATATGAATATTTTGGTTTTAATATCACTAACGATGTATCGCGTACGAAGATAGAAGGTGTTCTCGACGAGGTGTGGGAAGGTGGTGCGATAGAAGGTGTTCTCGACGAGGTGTGGGAAGGTGGTGCGATAGAAGGTGTTCTCGACGAGGTGTGGGAAGGTGGTGCGATAGAAGGTGTTCTCGACGAGGTGTGGGAAGGTGGTGCTATAGAAGATGTTCTCGACGAGGTGTGGGAAGGTGGTGCTATAGAAGATGTTCTCGACGAGGTGTGGGAAGGTGGTGCGATCAGACAGTTCACTAGAAAGACTAGTTAACTTCATATGAATGCTAGACGAATAACATGACGCTCCAGGATCTGTAGATAGTCATAAAAGGAAGGGGAGGCTGAAATCCAGGAAATGTGTCATAGGAGAGACAGGGGAGAATTAAAGTATTGGAGGTATAAAGTACAAAAGGGAGATTTAGTCCCCACACTGATATAAGTAATTGCTATAGTGGTTGAGACGCTTTTGATATTTTCAAATCGCATAAACTGTTAAGGTGTGAACTACATTGAATTGGTGAAGTGAAAATGTTATCAATTTCGTTTACGTCATTTACAAATCTGAATGAAGTTAAGGATTAACCACATATCATTGTTTTATTATTTTAAAGCTAATTATATATATTATTATCATTCATTTTTATTTTATTCAGTTTTCTTCGTCATTCAAAAAAACTGGAAAACCAACAAGCTACACTTATTCCCGGAGGGAATCAGTCAACCATATGGTCAAAGAAGACTACATTAGTAATTCGAAGTGTAGTCAATGAAAATTTTATTGGTGCGGAGTAGACGCAATACCTCAAACGTGTATAACAAACACATGACGTACAATTTCCCTTTTGTAGCGATGTACGTGTACGTTCATGTGCTTCTCATATATGAATATACGCCGTGTTTGATCAATACGTATGTAAATAATATAAATAACCGTTTTGGAATGTACAGAAGAGAATTTACACAATATTCTTAGAAAAATATCACTCGTAGATAGTTTAGATCTAGAATATTTAGTCACGAAAGAGGAAATTGTACATATTTACTTCCTATCACTTATAATATTAAATACACAACTACTGCAGGAGATTACGACTAAGAATTTGTCATATTTTTTAAACTGTAATATTTCCAATGAGGGAATTAGTGTCACACGTAATTCATTTGATGTAAAGATAAAATGAAAACTTGTAAGATAAAACAATATAAAATTTTGATTTTAGTAATCTTTACACTGGACAAAACAAAAAAGTATCGTATCAACAATTTCAAGATAATATAATAATTATGCTTCGTATAGTAAAAACGGATATTTCTTTGATAGTGTTGCCATAAAATTTAAAATTATTTCACAATAAACGGCCCCCCAAGTGGAACAGCGGTATGTCTGCGGACTTACAACGCTAGAAACTGGGTTTTGATACCCGTGAAGGGTATAGCACAGACAAACCATTGTGTAGCTTTGTGCTTAACTTCAAAAAACAAAATACACGAATTCCTAAATCTTATATAATTTTTTTAGACAATACATTTGAGTAATTTGGCTAACGCGTATTTCAACAAGTTCAAGGAATCTCTAATGATGGTAACTGCAGCCCACAAGATGTAGAATATAGATTCAATGGAATGTGTTCCACACTGCAAGATATTTGTTAAATAACTCATGAAAACAACTCTTATTTTTCACAAACGATGTTTCTCCTACTACATTGTAAACACCAGGTTCACATAAGTTTACAGAAAATGTAACAAAATTCTTGTCACCATTAGATGTTTTACAGAATACCTCGGGCTTTTAAAAACTTTTATGTTTGCTATAACATGACGCTATTTTTTATGTTATATCACTTTCTGCTAATAGCTTTAAGTGTCGTATTAACCAATATCGTTACTTGTTTTTTTCTAAAATTCTGCGGAGGGTCAGCGGTACGTTTACGCACTTAAAATGCTGAAATCTGGGGCTCGATTTTCACAGTGGAAAGTCGCAGATAGCCTAATGTGTAGCTTTGTGCTAAAACAACAACAAATGCCTTTGTATACGTTATTATTGTTAGCTTTCTCGAATCTTACTTAGCGCGTATACTTTTCGGCTTTTATTAACTATTTAGCCTAATTTATTACATCTATGTTATGTATAAGAATATCAAATGGTCTGAAATTGAGTTAACTGATAATTTAGATTTAGTAGTTAAATTGTACTTTGGATTTAGTATTTAAATATATGCCGATATGTAGTCAATTTATGATATTTGCCAACAAGATTGATATACACAGTTTTATTTATACAAATACGTTTTGATATATACACACAGCAGTAGAGTTCGTACGCTGCCAAACTTTGGTTTTATATTGTTAATTTGTTCAATCCAAGTTAATTTTGTACTATATGTTAGACCTAGAAAATTAGCTGATGTTTTTGTCTGGAGAAGTGCTCCATTCATATATAGTTCTGAAGGTTTTTTTTTATGTTTGGTTAATTTTGCAAAAACGACTAGTTGTGTTCTTGGTACATCTACCCTGAGTGATTCTCAACCCGCTGTAGCAACTAAAAATTCTAGCACAACTGCAGCTTCATCCCCTTATGATTTGCAAAATGAAAAAAGCATGTTAAATTGAAAATCTCACTATTAATTCTGACGAGGAAGTCGATCTCTCGTCTGATCCAGCGTTATGGCCAGCGGACAGGAAAATAATAATAGAACTTTGGACTCGCAAAAATATGATTCCAGAACAAAATATAGCAGAGCAAAATTTTTTAGCGTCAAAAAGAGTTACGCATTCAGCAGATGTTCAGAGATGCTGTTCATTGAACTTTTTAAAGATTAAACTAAAAAACGCCGAAAAAAGAAAGAAATTGGTTTATCTATTCTCCCTTTTCTGGAATTTTTGTGTGTGCTTTTTTGCATTATTTTTAAAGATTCAGATGACTCTTTTATAAAAGGATTCTGCAATTGGTCGCATGGCTCTATACAAAACCACGAAGAAAGTAAAGCCCATATTTATTCTGTACACTGCTGGATGGGACAAACTAATAGCATAGAAACTGTGGATTCAAAGTTAAACAATGATTTAGAAAACGAATGAAACGGGATGTATTGCGTCGAGTTGTTGAATGTCTAAAATTCTTGTGTGAAAGAGTATTAGCATTAGCTGGGTAGACAGGAGATTAGAGATTTCAACAACGGCAACTTTTTAGCTGCATTAGAATTTGCAGCTAAATTCGATCCATTCTTGGCCAAGCACCTTGAAATGTGTGGAAATAAAGAACGGGGAGTTACTTATCCTCCACAGTTTATGAAGAAATTATCATTTTGACGGCTAATAAAATTTATAAGACAATTGCTGATGAAATTCGCGATGCTAAATACTTTTCAATTATTGTAGATTCCTCACCAGATGTCTCACGCTCAGATCAGTTAGCTATAATATTGCAATACGTGGACGAGGAAGATGATACACGGGAGCGTTTTGTCGGTTATGATTCTTCAAGTGGGCATACAGGAAAATTAATGGAAAATTAGTTGTCGTAGAAAAATTGAATAAGATGGGAATCGACATTCGAAATGCACGTGGACAATCATAAGATAATGCAACAAATATGTCCGATAAATACAATGACCTACAAGCGCACCTCAAGAATATAAACCAATATATTGATTACATACCTTGTGCAACACATTCATTAAATCCAGTAGGCGTGAATGCAGTGGAAACTTACGAATGTGCATCGAATTTTCTTCAAACTCTGTACAATTTTTGAATGTCTTCAACCAAACTTTAGCAAAGCATTTGTGATGACGGAAAACCAGTTACTCTTAAGAACCTCAATGAAACAAAATGGTCAGCCAGATCAGTTTCAACAAAAATTATGTATGAAAATTGCGACAGAATTTATACCAACCTTGAAGATTTATCTAAGGGTATTAATGCAAGGCAAACAGTAAGAAATGAAACTACTGCTGATGAATAAAATGAGAACGTTAGATATTGCTTTTATGACAGTGTTTTGGTATAAAATTCTTCGAAGATTGGACGCTACACGTGCTAAGCTTCAAGAAAAGAGCCTTGATTTGTTTACTGCTGTAAAGCTTATGAGTTCGCTAAAGGAATATGTAAATTCAGTATGTGAAGAATTCGATAGAATCGAAATTCAAACATATCAGCAAATGATGAGACTTCTGAAGGTAAGATTAGTTTATCTGGAACTCGGAAGTTTCGCGTAGAAAATTTTATACCGGTAGTTGACAAGTTACATATGTGTTTGGAAAATCGGCTTGCTGCATGTAAAGTGACAGAAATGAAGTTTGGTTTTCTATTTAATTTCAAAAAATTAAATGAGACTGAGATTTTTGCTGTAGCTAAATAATTGGGAGACGTATACTCTCCAGATCTAGACAGCTCTTTTCCCGATGAAATGGTACAGCTTGCGAAATTTTTTGAACACCATCCGCTCAACAATGCATCAAAGCAATCAGGAAAATCAAACTCGAATCTGTTTATCCTAATGCTGACGTGGCATTAAGAATATATCTATGCCTACAAGTCACGAACTGCAGTGCAGAGAGAGCTTTTTCTAAAATGGCTAGAGTAAAAAATGAATTTTGCGTGCTTCGATGTTAAATGAACGCTTAAATACCCTTTCCCTACTCGCGATAGAAAGGGCATTGCTTAGGCAAATAGATTATGAAGATGTAATTAGAGATTTTGCTTTCGCCAAAGCAAGGAAAAAACGATCTTGGGGTAATGTTTTGACATGCTTCCGTAATGTTGAACAATAACTATATTGTTTTCTATGTACCTAATTCATTCTTACTTGCCATGTTGTACAAGTAAATAATTACTATTATAATCGTTTAATTTTAATATATCATCCTTAAAAGTTAGATGCATCATATTCTAATTTACTTCGAATAATTAGCTCATATTCTGTAATTAACTTAACATGTATTAATTATAATTAACTTCAAATTTGCTTGTACCTTATTCAAGGGGCCTCAAACTATCTTAATGCGGGCTAGATCTGTTCCATTCTGTTTTAATAACATATACATTGTGTGAACGCTTTCACTTATCTGAAAACAGATGTATTATGATATTTTAGGGCCGGAGTCATGTGTCAGTTGTACCCACAATCGTCTTTTCCATTCAGTTCAAGTAATACAAACAACGTGTGAATGAAACCGTTAAGTAATCCACATTTATCTTGAAGTAGGCTTAGTCCATCTGGCTTGCACGCGTGTCGATTCGGCAGGACAGGCATGTGACAAGAACGTGTACTGCTGGGAAACTTTACTCGTTGTCCAAGAGCCAGAGCTTGTGACCGATACCATCACATGTGAGAGACTAAATTTAGAAACATTCGCCCACAATCATGTTGATTATTTTAAACTAAACGTCCTCGAGATATGCGGATCTTGCTCTTTATGTTTTACACTTTTCTGAACTCTTCAAGCAAATGTGAGTTTTCCTTCCTAATATGAACAAACACTGCATCCTGCTCAACTTCACTTGCACATGTGTCTGGCACGTGGACACGAGGCATCACACTATTTATTAGGGACAGGATGCCGCCGCTGCGTGGCGGCTCTTAAAAGAGTGTCGATTTCCTGTGTTCGTGTAGTCGTACACGGCAAGAGTGGGACGTTCTTATTTTGATTAGTTTTGTTTATACATTCATATTGATTAATTGCGGAGTGGATAACAAAGCATTTCTTAGCTCAGAATCTGTAAAATCGTAGCAATTGAGGATAATTATAATTATCCTTTAACGACAAGTATTTGGTAATAACGGTAGCAAAATCAATATATCCAGTTAATGCCATTCCAATATCGAAAAATGTGAACGTGGTATTGTTAAATATTTTTACTTAAATATCAAGAATTTTCACATGATAGTACTGAGCACTCACAGCACTTTCAACTCAGAGTGCGTGATAAAAGTGACAGTGAATATCGTTATTCGATTCAAAGAACCGGGTGCGGTTATAACTTACCTCTAGACGTATCTGACTTTACATAAGGTGCTTTTAAGGTTGAAATATCAGTTCCATAAAAGTAATTATTAGGTCTAAAATTGAATAACAAAATTCAAGACATGCTCACACAAACATTTATACGCTGTCAAGATAATTATGTGAGTCTGATTATAATCAGACATGAATGATTTTGTTCGATTCTCTCCATCTGTCTCTCGGCACATATTACATTACTGTTTAATTCTTATTTCTCTATTTTATTATTTTTTTAATTCCAGAGTATAATATAAAAAAAGAAGAGAATAATGAGAACTCCAATAAGGGCGTCCGCACAAATTTTTCCGGGGGGAGGGCAAAATAGTGCTGAATGAATAAAGAAAGAATTATATTTCTTATTTTCAAGGGGGCAAGTGCCCCCCTCCATTTGCTGTTTGCGTTAAAGGGTAGATTTTATACATTAGGTATGGTTTGTTTGTGCAGACTTGTTTTTCGACAATCCTATAAAATGTGACATCAAGGAATTAATAAAACATCCAATATTTAAAAAAAAAATAATGGCAATAATAATTTTGTACGGTAAATCATCAAACGGTTAGCTTATAAGGAAAGAGATAAATCTGTAAATATTTGATACTGTTTCCGGGCTATGTAATAATTATTTTAATGCATTTAAGATGACTAATAACTACAATATAATCAGGTGAATATGTTAACATTTTGTACACATCCGATATTCCGTATGTCATAGCAAAATGTGAGGGCACTTTTAAATATACCCAAAATATCGGAGAGTTGATTCGGAACATTTATTGTATTAGTGTTACGGTATAAGGATTTTTGTCGGAGGAATCACAGTGTGAACCCACGAGTTTTCTTATTTCGTTACAGGAGGACACTTTACAGTTGAACACCTTGCGAAATCTCGTTTATCTAAATACATATACAAGTGTAAAAAAAATTCAAATAAAAAATTAGGAAGTAGGAAAGGGAGCACCAGAAAGTAAGGAAATAAGGTAGGAATGGGCAGGATAGTATTACAACACTTGATGGTTTTTAACACAATGCAACCTCAAAGTGTGTGTGACCATCGTTTCATCCATTTCTACTTCGTGTGATTTTCTAATTTGGTAATTATTCAAACTAAATGAAAGATGTATATTGCTATTTTTCTCTGTTGTAAACTTTGCTTCAGCAACTAAGTACAGAGACATGTATGTAATCAAATTACGCGACCCTAATGAAATGCATGACATCATATCCAGGGTGTTTGGTGTCGGAAGTGAGACAGGAAGCTCCAATAGTCGTACTTTGTTCATGGGAGACATTATAGCTATCTGACTGGTAAGGGGTGTTACAAAAGAATAGTATCAAAACCGCTGACTTTTGAGTTTAAAGTTCTTGATGAAAGCCGTTTCAGACTTTGGCAGTGGTAGCGTTCGTTCTCACGTAGGAGACTAATGTTTTATGCATTGACTGCTATGACAGAATTGCTTTGTCCAACAGATAAATAAAACTGAAAACATAGCTTTCAATGGTTGGTTCATAGTTAAAACTTAGATCTAGAGAACCTACATAGTCCACGTTTTCTTTTTTTTTTTTGTCTGATATAGCTTTAGTGTGATCACATAGCGCGTGCGCATAAGCAATCGTGCACCTGCACATTATATGAAGGCAGGTTGCTACTTTGCAACGTAATCACAGAGTGTGGCTACTAGTGTATTGTTAACTCGCTATTTGTGTTGCAAAATGGTTATAATTATTACTAAGGTTATAAGCAAAGATAATAAAAACGCTTTTAGCCAAGGTAGCGTAATTCAATCATGTGCATTTAGATTTGCATAAGGTGAAGGTAGGAAAGAGCTATGTCTTTCCAACAATGTTAATCAGTCAGTCAGATTGACAAATTTGTGGTTTATGTTAATTTTTAGTTTTAACTCTACCGACTTTCTCAGGTGTTTTGGTGGTTTGTTACTCTGCAGCTGGTTTGTTTACTACTCAGCAGTATGTGTAAAGTGCTTATAATGTTTTGTTTACACGCTGTTTGCAGTGTGTTTGATATTTTAATTTGTATTGCACATCTGACCCATTCCTACTATAAGTATTACCATACTTATGATATATATATATATGATCCGCATAAAATATTTCTAATGTGAACATAGCATAAAAAGTAAATATAAGAAATCTTGTAACATAGTGTTTTTGTCTTTTTTTACTTCTGAGGGTAAATTAAAACAGATAAATTGATAGAGTAAGCATAAAAGTG
>NW_013666353.1:389174-396983 GCF_000517525.1 Limulus polyphemus | reverse complement strand
CTTTACTACTAAATACAAAGTACATATTAACTATTAACTTTAAATTTATCAGTTAACTCAATTTCAGACCATTTGAAATTCTAATACGTAACTGTTGTAAAAAAATACATATCTTGCAAGAATTCGTTTAATGTGAAACACTTGTTTTTGCTAATACAGAGCATTAATTTACCAGAATTGTTAAATGATCTTGAAATTGTAGATGTAAAACTATTTTTATTTTATCAATAGGAAGACATTTGTTAAGCTGACTAAAAACAAAACTTCTGTAAGAACTAAATAAAAATGTCTTTAATTATTTCTTTACGCTCAGCGGAGTTACCGACGACAATGAACGGATTGATAACAGTACTTTCTTTGATAATATTACAATATTGCTTTAAATGTTCTTTAATGCATTTCCGACAATTACCTACTAAAATTAGCAAATCCTTAGCCGTAGCTTTACTAGCACTAGCAATAAATCTGTATTTGTATGGTGTTTTATGTAGTTTGGAAATCCAAAATCATTTCGGTATTACACCATAGGATTTTACGGATTGCACACCAAAGTCTGATAAATCTGTATGGTGTTTCTCTATGATACTTACTGTTTTTGTATGTACTGACGTGTGCTTATATATTTTGTTACCTGAAGGTGTATGTGATTTTTAAAATTAAAATCTACATATTTGCATAAATCTGTAATATATTTTTTTTACAGATGAAAACAAAGTTGTTAGCTACTATATCGTGGGGGGGGGGAGTAATGACGTATTTGCTAGGTAAGGAATCTAAGTGATCAGAAACGTCTTTCTGTAAATCTTTTATGCGTTTATGGATTATATCTTTAACTTTATTTAGCCATTCAATATGGTAGCAATGTGAGGCCAAGAAATTAATAGGTTTGCGGATAACAGTACCTGTTACAATAATTAAAAATGGAGATGAACTTATAACTGAAATATTCTTTGTTAAAGGAGGTGGAGTGTCCTTAAATAAATTTAATTGCAGTGAATTTGCTGTTTTAATTTCATATTGTCTGAAGAAAAAACAAATAGTTGTGGTGCTAAGTAATATACTTAAAATGCCAACAGTAAATTAGCCAAAAATCAGCGAAGTGGATATTGCTGATCAAATGCCATAGGGCTACTCAGCTAAAAGAAAGATGGCCACTTTTGCTCTCTACGACGTGTTAAGTGTATGTTGACTAACTGCCTTTGTCTTGTGGTTTTATTTTGACCCAATTTGGAAAGTAACATAACTGTTTTTTGCAGACCCTAGTGCCAACATTCTGTTTATAGAGAGCATTTGAAGCCAACATTCTGTTTGCAAACCGAATTAGAAGCCAACATGCTGTTTATAAAGAGCATTAGAAGCCAACATTTTGTTTTTAAAGAACATTTCAAGGTAATGTGTGATCGTTGTAAGGTTGAATAATTGTTTCTAGTTTATAGGAATGCATTGAAAAAAAAGTCATCCTACTCTCATTTTCTGATTTTAAAATCATATCTTCAGGCTCTATACTATAGAATTGTAATGTATAGTAGAATAAGAATCAATGTGAAAATATAAAGGTATACAGAAAGTGTAAATAGTGTAACTTGTCGTTGATAAATACATGGGGCCGTGTGGACACCACCAGTACTGAAAAGCATATAAACAAATTGAGAGTTAAACTACTCTTCTGAATTAAAATAACCACCATTTTCATCTTGATCGATTGTTTTGTCTTCTTTAGAGCATTACTTAGAATTGGTAGAAATAAAGCAGTGGTGTGAAACTTTCTATTATTAGCAATTTTCCGTTCATGCTGGTTGCATAAGGGTTATCATTTGTTTAGCAACTAATGTAAAGACGTCATATGACTTAAGTAAGTCTAATATTAACGATGTTAAACAAGAAGCTCTTGTCTCAGGAGGAAAATAAAGATGTTATCTCCAAATTGTGCAACGTCATTTTATTTTTACCATATTATGTTAGACACTAACTAACTCAGTTAATGCCCGGTTGATCCTTGAACGCTACATTGAATGTAAAACCAGAACATGTCACAATGTTACACCAGGCATAAAAACAGTTAATGCTCGTTCGTCCCCCAATATTATTCAAGTTTCTGGAACGTCATTTTCCCCATGGTATATTAGGTGTAAAACCAGCTCATACCTCGATATTCCTTCAATGTTTTATTAGATATAAAACCAGTTAATGTCATTCTATTTTCGAAATGCCACATTAGATATAAAACCAGTTCCCATCGCACAATATTAAATAGACATATACAAAAATCTACATATTTTCTCTTCAATTCTCAGTTTAAAAGAATGATATATATAGAAATATGCATTCGTGGCTAGTTGAAAAACGATGTAATTTTCTCTATTTTGTTGTGGCAAATATTACAACTTTGTAAGTATTACATATATGACTACAGAGGTCGAGTATGTTATATTAAAATGATTTTGGAGCCGCACCACATCGTTACAATCCATGTCACCGCGCCCGTTCACATTCTATCCGAGGAATGTGTATTTTGACAATAACCCTGCAGCATAGTTTCCATTGCAAAAGGCTCCTTCGTAAGGCTGTAGTGTTCAAAGCAAAACACTTTCTTGATTGCTTTCCATAATATATCTAGTAAAAAGAGACTAACATTTCCCAACGCTCATTTCAACAGTCCAGTACCATTCTTGAGATATGTGACTGTTGAACGAATATGCCATGGGAACACTTGTGTACACGTGACTTGTGTCGCTTTTCCAGATATTTATTGATTATGTTGCATACTATTGGCTAGGGCATGTAGACGATTTTTGCCACTGATCTTTGTTGCAAGACGTCGTTCTTAACTTACCAAGGCTGTGGTACGGCTTCTTGTAGCTCTCTTTATGGATGGTATTGGTGCTCCAAGTTGACC
The DNA here is from genome assembly GCF_000517525.1 of Limulus polyphemus. Lineage (NCBI taxonomy): Eukaryota > Metazoa > Arthropoda > Merostomata > Xiphosura > Limulidae > Limulus > Limulus polyphemus. The sequence goes on along the minus strand of NW_013666353.1, from coordinate 394,087 downwards.
CATTTTTTTGTTTCCCAATGCCATTAATTTCATGTAATATTTCGTTTTGGAAATTCTAAATTCACGATCTGAACACATATTTATGATGTGAGAGTATGAATATTTGCGTCAGAAAAGACTTTTTACATACCCTTCCCAAAAGCGACCAGTTTTTGGTGGCATCACAATATCTACGAACGCCAAACAATATAAAAATATGATTCAGGCGCATTCTGTTCCATCGTGACTTTATATCGTCTGTGGTTGCCAGTAATTCACTGATTTACGTATTCAAATCATTTCAATATAACGTACTTAGCCCTCTGTTTAATGTTTCATTTTACTGTTTTATCAGTGAGTTGTCTATAGTAATTACTAAACGTATACTTAACTTATTCATTAACCGTTTCTCTGTGATTTAACGATAACCTTGAGGATTTCTAAAACTAGAATTCCGTATTAAGTATCCGATAGCCTACTGCGGAGCTTTTCACTAAAGTAAACTAGGATCAGCTCGATTGGAGAAAATCAATACAGTTTTATCAAAATTTGCAACGTTAACTGTGAAACAAAGAAAATTAACCAAAACGTTGCTTGTGTTAATTATAGACCATAATGAATCAGCTCAAGTTCGCCAAAACGTTACTGGTGCTATTTATATACAGAAAATCAACACCAGTCTTCAAGACGTTTCCACTCTTAACTTTAAACCAGATAGACGAAGTTTTAAAGGAAGTTATTACAAGAAGACTGTATATAATAAATCATCTCAGAGATTTCTCCGGATAATATTCTATATACGTTTAAAAAAATTTTTTGAAGTTCTTAATTTCGTACATGCCTGATTTTCATCATACAAATACTTGTTTAATATTTGATATTTAGATAATGATGTCAGGCGCCTACTTGAACTTGAACAAAACTTTATAACTATTGGTCCGCCCCCTCCCCCACGTTATCCCGATTGTCAAGTTCTTGTAGTAATCGCCATTTCTCAGATTGTTGAAATAAATTAAACAGGAACGTCGAGAGCCAGCACGGGCCCCGGGGCAAACATCCCCCTTTCTCTCTCTTTTTTTTTTAACATTTTCACAAATTTATTAAAAAGAAGATCCTAAATTAGGACAGCAACGAGCTCATAAACCAGACAAAATCATAGCAGCAGCCGTTTTTACTTCACAGTATAAGCGTAAAAACGTTAATAAAGTAACAACAAATATCGATTAAATCTATAAAGTAATAAATACATATTAATTATTACTCAAATTATTATTTCAGTCGTTCTTAATGTATCAAGCGTCTATATGCAAAGAAATGCCAAAAACTATGGTTTTTATCATTAAATGAAGATATAGCCTAAAGATGCTTTGCGGGCTTTACGACATAACCATGTTTCATTCGCCCGGGCAGTTGCCCCCTTTGCCCCCCCCCCTGTCAGCGGGCCTGTTTATAAAAAGAGTAGTTAATTCTAACTACTGCGATCTGTAATTGTAACAGTTTAATAAAAGCAATCGTAATGGTTCTAGTTCCCAGAATGATCACACCAAGCATCTTGAGAAGAAGAAAAACAAACAAACAAACAAACAAAAACATGGAAAAAAGACTAAGATAAACATTTACAAACAAAGCAAAATATGTCTACCACTTTATAAAATATGTTCAATGTTAACCAGGCAAACTATGCAGACGTTGTCGCCTACCACTTTACACAGTATTTTCTACAGAAACAAGGCCAACCACGCGGACGTAGTCGCCTATTGCTTTTCAAAATACGTTCTTCAGAAACTAGGCAAACCATGCGTAGTTTGCCCTTGCCATTATAGAAAATATTTTAGAGTGCGCTATCAGGCTGAATCTACTAAAAACGTTAATTGATGTCAAAATTCAAAATGTTAACTCGTTAAGATTCCTCCTAATGGCCATAATCCCAACATCTTCAAAATACACTGAGCCAAACAAAGTAATCTAACGAATTACAAATGAATTCGAATTCAGCATTGCATATATAGATGAAATAACATAGAAGCGAAAGGATCATGTAACATACAAATGCATTCATTATTCTACCTCTGGATCCTCAGCATGAATTCTTTGCCGTCATCGGCCAACAGCACGTCACATGGTATGAAACGCACGTGTGGTGTCAGATCAGAACTTTAATGACAATTTTTGCAGCACATTGTAAATATGCTAATTCATTTAGGCCTAATTGCAAAGAATTTGCTCAAACTCCGTAAAATGAATGTGAAATATCTTGTGGCGTAATATTTTAGTTTCTCACAGATGAAGGGCTGCAGTGTCGTTTGGGGAGCAGAAATTTGCAGACAACGATGTTTTGCAGCACAGTGAAAACACGGTGATTCATTTAGGCCTAATGTACAAACAGTATAGGAAATATTGCCAGTAATTCAAAGCAAATTTTGTGCTAAAGTTATACAGATATATACTCTATATGTTTATTGATATGATCACATCATGATGGACTGCCATATTTTGAAATTTTACAATATCTAAATCTTTTTGATTTTTCATTATTGAATCTTTAAAACTAAAAGGGATTAAAATCTTCAACGAAATGTTAAACTTAAAGAATTACGTATAGGCCAGGGGATTTAGGCTAAATATAATATTTGACAGCGCTAATTAATCATATTTTATAAAACTGGAAACAGAAGACGGGTAGAATAAATCAATTATTGACTGGTGATTTCTGGAAAAAGATTATTGGTTGCTCTAATAATTGACCATTTAGATCGTAAAACATTGCTTCATTGTATGATGGAAACAGATAACATTAATGCGATAGTAATTCCTATAAACATGAGAAGGATTCATTTATGCCAAGTTTTAATCTCTTAGGGTTAAAACAACAAAAAGAAACGTCGCAGTCTTGAAAGTTTTTAAAGTGAAGCCATTAGATCAATGGCAGTATGTACGACTAAATAACACTCAAGTGGTGCTTTCTGATTCATTTCCACATAGAAAGTTCAAATATTTTTAATAATGTCAAAAAGGGTTGATATTACTCTCCACAACAATTTGTTGCTTTACACTCTTACACGAAATTTACTAACCAAAAATTATTTAAAGTGCTGCCTAGAAAATCGACACTTTGTTGAGACCACTGTACAGAACCTCACAAATTATTGCTGTGTGTAAAAAATGTTTCTATAGGTAAAAAAAAGAGAAAAATATGTCGACACTAAATTTGCATGAACATAATAAAAAAACCGCACAAGATTTGAAATCAACAGTGAGACTGGATCTGTTGATTATAGTGTAATAGACTAAAACAAACCGTGGATACAACCAGAATCGAACAAAAACAATTTATTAAACTGTAACAACGACGGAAATCGAAAGTGAAATTTTCAAATAACTAAGATACATGTTTTAATACTTACAAAGAAACACTCGATAAATCCGTGCCTCGCCAAGACTTGATACAGACGTTAATAAACAATACAAAATAAATATCAATGTTATTAATTTCAATAATTAAGGAATTCAGATAAAGAACCAGAAGAAAAAACAAACAATATTCTTAAATTAAACCACTTCTCAAGATCAATAATAATATCAAGCAAGGAGCAGCAATAATCCGTTCTAACTATATCTCGTGAAGTAACTCGTTTAAGACCAAGGAAGGGTTTTTATTTAGTGGTTAGACCACGAAGTTACATCTCATATGACTATCTAATTTACATAATCTTTCACAACATTAGTATCTGTTCGTCACCGCTAAGGAAATATTGTGTCAGGTAAAAAACAAAACAAACTAAAATGCAACGTGCTCTAGCAAGAAGATGAGTTAGCGTTTTAATACAAAGATTTTTAATTATGAGTTACATTATAAAAAAAAAAGACGACTGTTGGGAAATTAGTGATGACTAAAAGTTGAAGTGTATAAAAAAGCATTTTTTTTCTAAACATGTACTTATTTATAATCAATCTGTGGACGTTGTATGTTGCAAGTGTAAATAAGTTTGAACATTAAGCTACAATAAAATATAACGTTGAATTAAATGCGCTTATTTCACCAATTTTTTATACCTACTTTTACTTGTGAATCCCAAATAGATTTTTCAAAGTAAAGTCTTTGATACGCTGCCTGACTTAATTTTGAAACAGTCGCAATATCAATAGATTGCACAGTAAAGTGATAGTAAATTAACTCTAATAAAAAGGACGTTTTTAAAAAAAAACAGATACATGTCGCATTAATTTTTGAAACATATTTCAATGTAAAATGTATTTATATTATGCAAGATTGGAATGTTTGGAATGTCAAGGAATAGATGGTTAATTGTAAAAGAATAATTTTGTCAGAAACAAGTTTTCGCAGTTTTGTTGAGTGGACACCATTTTGATGACAAGCAAGCTTTTAATTAATTTTCACTAAGGTTTGTTTGTTTTAAATTTCGCACAAAACTACACCAGGGCTATCTGCGCTAGCCGTCCCTAATTTAGCAGTGTAAGACTAGAGGGAAGGCAGCTAGTCATCACCACCCATCGCCATCTCTTGGGCTACTCTTTTACCAACGAATAGTGGGATTGACCGTCACATTATAACGCTCCCATGGCTGAAAGGGCGAGCATGTGTGGTGGGACGGGGATTCGAACCCGCGACCCTCAGATTAGGAGTCAATCTCCCTAACCACCTGGCCATGCCGGGCCTTTCACAGAGGATGAGTGAAAGTAACTACAATCAATTTCAATAACATAATTATGCAGGGAATATATGAAGATTTACGTAGCATACTAAAATGTGCTGAAGTTTCTGCAAAAGCCACTAGTCAAGGTAAAGGCAAGCAAAACGTATTGAATTTATAAAAACTTGACTCAAAGTCATGAATAACACAGGCCTGCGATGGTTTTATTGTCTTGAAATTTTTACATGTTCTACAATAATTACAGTACGCTGAATCCGAAAA
>NW_013666353.1:376186-388958 GCF_000517525.1 Limulus polyphemus | reverse complement strand
GAAGGCAGCTAGTCATCACCACCCATCGCCAACTCTTGGGCTGCTCTTTTACCAACGAATAGTGGGATTGACCATCACATAACGCCCCCACGGCTGAAAGGGCGAGTATGTTTGGTGTGACGGGGGATTCGAATCCACGACCTCTCAAATTGCGAGCCGTGTAAACGAAATAATAATTTGATCTGAGTAAGAGTTTTTTCTTCCCGATTTGTAAAAACCGTTACTTGATAGAAAAAAAATTAATATTACTTTCAAAATCTGCTTAGCGAAATTATGAAAAATACGTTATAAAAATCAAAACAATTTTTACGAAGTTTAAATTCGCAGGCCTGTGTAATTAACTTTAGTTCTATGCCATTTTCTGTCTCATTGGACTTTTTAAATAAAATATATTGTTCTAACGTTGTTCTTTTGTTGGCGGGTTTTTAACTTATCAGGTCAAAATAATTCAAAGCCTAGTCCTAGTAAACAATAAATTGAACACTGAACATTGAACACTGTGAACTCTGTGAAAACTTTAACTGTGTTTACAAATGACACTAATTACCCTTGACTAACAAAAAAACCTACTTGTAAAAAGTAACTCAATATGCCCGATAGCTAACACAGATTCAAATAATTCACTAAAAACGAAAACACACACTGGCTGATTCGCTTTACCAGCTAGAAAGAACCCTTTGTCTTCTTAATTATCTTTTAGATACTTCATTGAACCTCGTATATATATATAGTCTATCCTCACATTTACTAGAAACTGTAACGTAAAACCTTTCAGAATTTTCAAGGCCTACTTTATTAAAATCTTTGATCCAACGTCATCATTATGACGCGCAGCTCCCTCTAACTAACAAGGAAATTAAAACATTAAATTATTCCCTTACCCTATGCTCTCATTCTGGAATGTGAAGTCCTTTGAACAATCTTAATACAAAAAATAAACTACAACAAACTGTCCATTGATGGTTTTCTTTTCCAACACTCATGGTATACAAATAGGATAGTGTCTTCTCCCTTGTTGTCATTGGCCATCCTATCACCAGGGGATTTCGTCCTGGATAGATGGTCGAATGAATCTACTGGAAGTAGTCTTGACAGGAACTCGGCTCTTCAGCATGTTGTTTTTCCACTGACAATTTCTTTTCGTGGATTATCCAGTTGGCATTCTCTCATCAACAAACTTCCAAAAAAATCACGATGGATGAACTTTGTTTTTGGATCGCTTATTCTTCTGGATTCTGTAAACCACATCATTGATTCTTTTCATGTCCCAGCATCTACTTAACTATGGAGTTCATTTTTTCTTGTTCAAGGATTATACAACCATATCTAGTCACTTCTATGAAACCCATTCTTATCAGCATTAACATCATGGTTGCTTTTCATTTTACAACTAGATGATTTAAGACTTTCTATAATAAAGTCATGTATGACATCAACGGTGTTCCTTGATCTCCCTACATATTCTGTGTAACACTCTTCTGAGTGATTATTCGCTAGATGAGAGTACAGAAATTCCAATGGCAATTTAAGTTCTCTCTCGATCATTAGTGACGATGGTGGGCTGCTGATAGATTTATGTACTACTGCCCAATAACTCACCAATAGCAATATGAGATCTTGGTTCTACGTTTTCTGATGTTCATCCTCATACATGTTTGATTGATTTAACACTGTGCAGTTGTATCTCACTATTATGTTGTCAGAAGGTAAATGAAGTGTTATTGTCGTGGTCTTTTTAAGCCCTAAGATCTGACACATTTTTGCAAACAAGTCTTTTTCAAATTTCTGCCCTTGATCTGATGGAAATTCCATGAACACACACCAATATCTTGAGACAAATTCACTGACGACTTTCCTTGTTAGTACTTTTGTTTCCTGGTTTGGAGCAGCATATACTTCTGGCTATTTGTTGAAACAGTCAAGCATTATGTATCTATTTTAATTATTACTCTGTGGTAGAGGACCAAGTACATCAACAGCAACACCCTCAAGTGGTATTCCAACACAGTAATGACGTTGCTGCCCTTGCTGTTTCTGAGAAATATTATTTTCCCACTGTCACAATCATAATATACTTACACATTGTTTGCTCTTCTTATGTCCATCGACTTTATTTAGGATGTACTTATTTCTATCTTGAATTGCTGGTAATCAATAACATATCAACTTAGAAATAAGTTTTGTTTCTTACTGGCAGGATATCGCATTCTTCCTTCGTTTCTCCTGTTTTATTTGCTCTCCCTTAGATCTCCTGGTTTTCTTTTCCTTTCTTTCATTGAACTCCTGTCTTTTTATATCCCTTTCTCAAACGCACATAGCACCAATTTCCTGCATATTGGATTATTATGTTTCACAACCATATGAGATATTTTAGTCTTCATACTGGCTGAACCTAGAAAGATGGCCACTATATCCACAGACTCCAATATTTTTCTAATGACTAGTTGTAATGCAATCCCTTAGGGACTGACCAAAAGCGATCTGCTTTCTCACATTCTTTCAACTTCAACCAAATTTACCTTACACCTAACTTCATAATATTCACTCAAGTTATTTGGTGTTGGCTAATTGTGGACAGATTCAGTCTTCATTGGATTTGTAGAAACTTTCTATCTACTCACTATGTGTTCAAAGAAACTCACCTGTTGATGAAATAATACACACTTATTGGGATTCAGCTTAAGATTCTCAACTGAATCAGAACCTTCTTTGTCTCTCCATAAGTGTTATCAAAGGTCTTCCCTTTTGTGATTATGTAATCGAAGAAGATGAGTACGATGTTCCAGGGTACTTTAGACAGATCACACACCATTAATTGTTGAAATTACATAATCCAAATGGTAACACAACAAATTGTCCCAATACATTTCTCGTGGTAAAGGCTTTCTTCTTTTTACTTGATTGTTAACATGCACCTGCCAATACCCCCTCTTAAGATTCAAGGCTGAAAATCATTTTGATCCAAAGATAGCATCCAAAGTAGAGCCAATCCACAGCAGTTGGTTGACATCCTACTTTGTACCTTCATTCACCTTCTGGTAGTCCACATAGAACCTTGTGAATCCACCCTTTTTCATAAGCACAATAGGCAATGTCCAAAGAATAATCCTTGGTTCTATCACTCTTAATCCATCGTGGCTTCTATTTCTTTGAAAGTCTCAGCCTGTTTTGGAATTGTAAAGTGTCTGGCTAAATGTCATATTAAGGTTGGATTTCTAGTGTCAATCTTGTGAGACATTTTACTTGCTCAGTAAGAATCTCAGTGGAGAAGTTGTCTTAATATTCCATGAGCAAGTTATGTAACTGCCAATACTGATCAGTTGCAAGGCCTCCACAGCTCTGGTCATAGAAGTCTTGTAAGTGAGACAGTAAACTGTCCTTATCTAAGGGTTTGACATCAGACTTTTACATCATTCCTCAAAGATGAATACTGCCAATGTTCTTTGAAGTAGAAGTACTACCTGTACATCCTCTCATCTTGCAGTGTTATTTCCCATCCAGATTTGTTTCTAATTCTATGGTCTGTTATGATCATGGCTCTGAGAAAGACATCTTTATTCTTTGGATCCACGAGACTTAGCAACCATTTATTCATCAGGATACACTGAATTGTTTGATTATATTACTGACTAGTCAATAGATGCAAATTTGTTTTTGATAAGTTCTTGCATGAATATTTAATTTCTTGGTGATACAATGGCTGCTCTCCTTGTCACAGGAAATTTGATCTCTAATGTAGTAATTGACATGTAGTTTTTAGGATTTCCTGATCATAGACATTGTCTTTGCATGAAATCGATTCCCATTATGAACTCTTTCTCGATGTCAATTACCCACAAATCATGAGGTATAGAGAAGTTTTCTATATAATGGGAAAAGTCTAATTTTCCTCGTGCTGGAACTTCATGTCCACTTGCTCTTTGTATCATTCCTTCTTCTTTTTACATATCTGAATGTAGTTCCCATCTTTCATTACTAAATCAGGCCAAACTGTAAAACTTACCATCAATAAACTCATATACTCTTAGACTAGTTTCTTAAACAATTAACTTTTATTTCATTTGGAGTATATGAGTATTTTCTGCCGAACTTTATCCCAATGTACAGTTAATTTCTGTTTGCCTTGTCTGGTTAACTTTTTGTTGTTTTTGTGTTATTCGGCTGAGCATTGAGACTCATATTTAGGGTATTATCTCCTTTGATTCATCATGAAATTGGCCTCAATGATCCCGTTTGCCATATTTATAATTATCCCTTTTTTTCTGGCATTCTTTGGGAGGAGTTTTTATTCCTTACAGGCTTTTCTCTGCAGTTCTTGGCAATATGTTCTTTCAAGTTAGAGTTGAAACACCTACTGTATTCTGGCAGACATCGTCTATTTTATAACTAGTTGTCTAGCTAATCTTTTTACTTCTTCTAGACTGTTGTCAAGTGGAGTTGATGTTTCAATAATACTTGAGATGATCATCCTATAAGTTCTAGTTGGTGCCTTTAGTTATTTATCTGTAACTTTAAAGTTCCATTGGTAATTGGAGAACTTCGTTTAAAGATATACACCTACTTTGCTTTAGCCTAATTCATATATTCTGACTTCTTGCAGAGACATAGATTCAAGGTTATCCTAGCGTCAAATAGCTTCACAGTCTATGACTTGGAAATCCCTGTGCACTACATAACAACTACAAAACCAGAAGATGAACTTCCAGTGACGACAAGGGGTAGTTATTGTACCACCGAAAAGTTAAGTACTGATAGCAGGACTTATTACCAAGCAATTTACATCTAGTGACTGGGGCATAGTAGAACTATACACTTCAGCATAACTTTAGGGATTATTGGTTAGAATAATTATTGTGGATCTGAAAAATAAATATGTCTGTAAAATAAAAACTCTCCCAAAAGATTACAGAATATGGGAACTGTTATTAGTGTGGAAAACATGTTAATTACAGCCAAGATGGTAACAAATCAACAGTTTTTAATAAATTCAGAGACAATATCCTAAGGATTAGTATCAGAACTCAACCAGATCAAATGAACAACAAAGAGATAATCAGACATAATTATTAGTTGGACTTATGGGCCAAAGTTCGATTGTGATACTCTGTGTGCCTGAAATGAGATAAAACGTTTATCACTTAATAAAAAGAGTTTGTGAGTCTGCTGGTTTGTTGATGGGAAGCCGTGTAGTATATTGATCAACAATGTTTATATAGCTACAATTGTTTAACCAGGGCTTGTAATGACAGGTGGGAAATTGCTTTTATAGATGAATAAAGAAGATGTATTGATGCAAAGTTTCAGTGTGTGTGTATGGTCTTAAAACTTATATTGAGAACTGAAAACTCTTTCGAGATAAAAACAAAATTAACAACTTCAGCTGTCCTGTTTGTTTTCGATATATTTGTTATCGTTGTGAACGAGATTATTGGTGTTCAACCACACATCATTTGGAACATCTCAATCCTCTCATTGACAATTTATTAAATGTTTATAGGTATTTAGATCAATATTAAGTGGATTTGAGAAAGTAATTTTATCATAATATGCAGCTTCAACATTTAATAGGATGTCTGTATGAAAGAAACCATGCAATAAAAAACATAAACATATACTGAATTCAAAAGCATCATCTAAATAAATTCTTCATAAACTTTTAAGTCTACTTTGAACATTTGAATTATCTAATGCTTCTGCTACGTTTAAATGATAATGGAGTGTGCTTTCTCTCTGAACTACCCTGTAAATGGAATGTCATATTAATCTTCTTGGATGTCATAATCACATGTGGGTAGACCTTTCTTAATACTTGTAATGGGGTACGGAAAGTTGTTCTGGTTTAATTGAGGAAAGAAAACCTTAAGTTGAATCCCAACGGGTGTGAACTGTTTTGTTAACAGGTGAGTTTCTAGGAACACATTGTCAGCAGAGAGGATTTATTGGAATGTTGATTGTGAAGATGTATTCAATAAACTGAAGAAACAAACGATTAACCATTTCCTCGTTTTATCATCCCAACCCTCAAAGTTCTAGTCATATTAGATATAGATGCAAGTTATTTTTCATTGGGAACAGTATTATCACAAGTACAACATGAAAAAGAACATATGATTTCTTACTGTAGCAAGGTAGTGAATGTTGCAGAAAGGAGGGATTGTGTAACTCGAAAACAGATACTAAGTGTTGTTCAAGCCCTCAGTCACCTACATAATTAATTATATGGGCAAACATTTACACCCCAGATATATAATGTAGCATTGAAACAGCTGGTGAATTTTCACAATCCAAAAAGCCAGATAGCAAGATAGCTCCAGAAACTTCAGGACTACAACTTTAACATTATGCATCATCTTCAGTGTAACCCTGGAAATGATGATGCACTGTCCCAAAGACCATATTTTAATGAAGGACGTGAACACTGTGAAAAAAGAATCAACCTAAAGTACAAAGTATAGACAAAATGGGACATACACAAATAATGATGAAGAATTAATGTGGTTCAATACTTACCCGAAAGATGCTCAGGCAAAAGATACGAGTTTTTTTTTATCCAGTGGATCAAGTATAGCTCATAAATCCCATTCACTTCTTGAAAATTAATTGCTTCATATAGCTCAAAGACCAAGATGTACTGGGCTTAGTGGGATTCAATATTCCTGGAAGGGTTTTTTTATGTTGAAAAGGGAAGATACTCGTGGGCAGAAACAATGACTACAGCTTGTATTTACACATTCTCTACATTTATAATCACTCTGTAGTGTCCATAAGCTGGAAATTTAGATACTAACAATACACTGGGAATAAGATAATATTTATATTGGATTGGATGCTGAAGTTCTGTAGAAAATTAGTTTCAACTCTAAAACATATGCTATTGATGGGATTTTTCCTCTATCACAAAACATCGCGAGTGAAAAAGTCCATAAAAGAAACACTATTGGCAGCTACAGCAGCATTATATTTAAGTACCACTAGATAGAGTTGCTTTTGATGTGGAAACAATGGAAGTAAATATATCAAGGTGGAAGTAATGGGTTATTTCACTAAATGGACAGATGCATATGCTGGTCCAGAAACGAGAAGCTCTGTCAGGAAACATGTCAATGAAATTGTTTCAAGATTTGGGTTTTTATGGAACTTTACTTTGAACCAGCCTTGTTTCTGGAAATACGTTACATCTTTAAAATAAAAAAGACTAGGATAATGGCCCTTTAGCCTGATGGAAAGAAAGAAATATGAAACTGTATCATTTTAAATAAATTATCCATTTATGTGAATGAACATCAGAAAATGTGGAATCAAGATCTTCCATTGCTAATTTTGAGTTATTGGATGGCAGTACATTTTGCTAGAGGGTAACATACTACCATCATTGATGTTTAGGAGAAAACTCGAGAAGTCATTGAATCTTCTGTGCTCTCATCCTGAGGATAATCACTCAATAACGTCTAACAAAGAATATGCAGAGAGGTTAAGGAATATCATTGATGTCATACATCACTTCACCTAGGGAAGGCTTAAGTCAGACTAGTCATAAAATGAAAAGTTTCTATGATGTTAATGCTGATAAGACAGGTTTTAATTGAGGTGACATGGTCTATCTGTACAATCCAAGCTGCAAGAAACAACAATATTTAAAGTTAAGCAGATGTTGGGAAAGACCGTGTTTTAAATTGATAAGAATCAATGATGTGGTTTACATAATTCAGAAGGCAGTTCTATGCCAAAGAAAATTGAATGTGATCATCTTTGGAAGTATGATAAAGAGAGAATGACCAACTGGGTAACTTCATAGAAGAATTTGCTAGCATAAATTCAACCTGCTGAATAGGCCAGGTTTCTTGACAAGACCATTTGCAAAGGATCATTAAGAATAGTGCTATCAGTAAATTTGCTTGACCACCTACCCAGAGAGAACTTTCCCAGTGATAAAACAGGAAATGACAATAAAGGACAAGAAGTCATCCTATCTATGTACCTTAAACCTTAGAAAAACCACCAAAAAGACTTGGTGAATGGACATTTTAGACACAGTAAAATAAGATTTATTAAATGGAATTTTTGTTGTATTTTCTTTACACTTTTAGTTAATAACATAATAATTGTAATGCCTAATTGGGAATGCTAATTATTTGTAAATATTGACTTTACCAAATTAATGAATTCTAGGTTTAGTTTACTGTTTTATTTGTGTATTAGGTTTGTTCAAGGGACTTCACAATCTAGAAAGAATTTAATACTTTGTTTATTAAGAAGAATTGTTTTACATAGTTGAATAATTGTGTATAGTCTAGATTTTTCATCAAAATTTAAGCTTCAGTGGAATCTTGATCATTCATAAAATGCAGTACATTATAAAAATTTTGATCATTTCATTGCCAGTTAAGAGAGTTAGTGGGTTAGACAGCGAGAATTAATGAGTCTGTCAATGGTCAGACAGTAAGTCAGACAGTAAGTGTGTTTGTTACCGACAAATTATGAAAGAATTTTACAAGTAAGTGATTAAATATAGTTGTGAGCTAAGCATGCCATTAGTTTTTGGAATTTCCATTGAAACATCATTTGTGTATGTGTAACTTTGGATGTGCAAATTTTGTTTTGTTTTATCTTGTTTTAGAAAAAACTCATGAAGTTCTCCTGTAAGTGTGAGCCATAATTTAGCTTAAGATGCCATTACTTTCCTTTAGTTTAGGACGAACACCACAAAGTTCTTGCCAGTGAATTAGGGTTACTTGCATTCACCATATATAGATGGGTTTCAGTATTCTTAGAGTAGCATTGGCTCTGATATTGTTAGAGGAGGTATTTTAATCGCCAGTGGAACCCAAGGTAGAGACTTGGACTTCACGGCTTGAACCTATCATTATTTTACATTATTTTAGTGACAGTATTGTAATTTAACCTAACAAAACTTGGAGTTTTCTTTTCTCTTTTGTTGAATAATTCTATTTCACAGTTTAGTTTACTGAGGTTGAGCATATGGGCCATAAAGCCTTCATTAACTCCTGCACACATCATCAGTAGTTTACTACACGGTAACTCATTGCAATGTATTGTGTCCTGTTTGTATTGTCTGCATTGGAGCTCCATAAATATTTGTATTCCGTGTGAAATCAGTATCAGTCTCATTCTTTGTGGCCCAAATATGGCGGGAAACAATCCCACACACGAGAACCTTCTGTTTTTGAGTGCCCGGACTTCTCTGCTTTGCTGAAAATCCTCGAGATATCAAATAGTTTAGCAAAAATAAAATGTAGTGGTTTTTATTTTGTTACACCAAAACTGAATACAAATAAAATATGTGAAAGATAATTCTTAGCATTGGTCATAACATTGTAGCATTAAGCATTGGTTATATCCATTTTGATGAAGAAACATAAACATTTTACTTTTTGCTGAACAAAGTTGTTGGGCATATTAAATTTTACTTATCCTTATACTACTTTCTCAATGTGACCCCAGGCTGAAGCTAATATGTGTTCTTAGGTTTCTAGTTATATGGGTTCCATGTTTCACGTTTTTATCAATAATAGCCTAATTCTTTTCTTATTTGTCATGTATCTATCTTATTTTGATTAAGTTTAAAAATTGTAGACAACAAATTGCAGAAGCTGGACAACGTGTTTGGTGTCACTATACTCCAGGTAATTATTGTTCTGTTTGTTGTCGAACAACATCTAGGAAACGTTTTTGACGCTACAATGTTACAAGTACTTATTGTTGCCTTTCTTGAACAGATCCTACGTTTTTCTTGCCACTATGGTAACTACTGTATTTGTTTGTTTGCTGTTAAGCACAAAGCTACTCAATGAATTGTTTGTGCTCTGCTCACAACGGGTATCGAAATCCGATTTTTAGCGTTACAAGTCTTCTAACTTACCACTGAACTACTGGTCGGGATCGGTAACTTTTATAAATGTTTCTTCATATATATTTTCATTATAGGTGAGTTTTGTTATGATGTTGATTTTGATCATTGATAAAGGTTATGATATTTTTAGAGGTATATGGTGAGGTTGGGGGATTTATTTTCTTTCAGTCTTGGGGCGTGATAATGTGATGGTCAATCCACTATGATTTGGTGTTGATTAGGAGTTTTCCCTGCTAAATTAGGGACAGCCATCTGAAGAGGAGATGGGAGCCCGAGATTCACCGTCAGTGGCCTCGGGACTCGGAAACGAAATCGATATTTGAGCTCAAAGGTTTAATGTCGTCTGTATTTTGTCCTGAAACGATCAAGTCGTCATTTCTAAATCATAGGACAGAGCTTTTCGTAGTAGTTTGTGAGTTCACGTGACTGAAAACTTTTGTTTTTGATCTGTTGTATCATCCCTAGTTTTCTATAAACTGCATAAGCTGAACTTTGTGGTATTGTAGCTACAGTTTAGTACTTTTAGAAAATCTCTATGCTGAATCATACTGTGGTCTGTTAGAATTGTGAATTGTTGAATCTCGAAATGCTATAGTTAGTGCAAAAAAAGTGCACATTTTCCAGAAAATCCTGAAAGTTGAAACCTACTGAGTGATTTCTAGAAGTGATTTGCTCCACGTGATCATGAAATACAGTTGTTGTAGTTGTGTTTTTGTATTGTTTTGGTCTGTTGATTAACAGGTTATCGTCTAGATGAATGAGTAGTTGTATTCCAAGCCTTCTAGGAAGAGCAATTACCGGTTTTGCGAGTTGTAAAAAAGAAATGACAAGAATGTAGCTGGAAAATCTGGTTTTCCCATTTATTATTATTGATGTTGCTTTGTTGGTTGAACTGGGGTGTATAAGGCTTTTCACATACTTTAACTTTCAAATATCTGCCATCTTGTAATAATGGTTATCATTAAATGCATTTTGTTCTTCGAAGGTTGAAAGCCAGACATAATGGTTATCTAATTTTACACGAATAACAATTTCTTCCGTTTTTTACCTGAGTCTGATTGTTTTTCATCTGTAGATTTCATATAAATTTTTCAGTGTGAGAAGAGGGGCAGTGGACGGGATTCATATGGTCTACAGTCGCTTACTAAACATATGCGCAGTAACATCTTTCAGATGTTTCACAATTGCAGAATTTCTTAAAATCAAACATACTAAAGGGTTGATTTATTTTTATAACTAAACATTCAGACATAGGTGTTACACTTATTTTATGTTATACTTTTATTATTTATAACACACTTTCAGTGTTGTGCATTTTAAAACGAAACTTTGTCTTTCAACTGTTTCAATTTAGGATCCTAATTATGGCTCTGCGGTAGACTTCAAGGTTCATAATCTACAATTCTGGGTTCGATCCTGCAAATGGACTGAACACAGTTAAGCTTTGCCCTTAAGAACAAAGAAACTGTTTTAGAATTAACTTTTTAACGAGAATTATGTTTGTTTGTGTTTGTTTTTTAGACTTTTTGCCCAAAGCTACAAAAAAGGCTATCTACACATAGTTAGCCCTAATTTTCTACTGATAGACTAGGAGGAAGGTAGCTAATCAACAGCACCCAGTGCCAACTCTTGGTTTACTCTAGTCTGACCGATTAGTGGGATTTAACCGTCACTCTTATAGCGCACACACGACCCAAATCGCAGAGCGTGTAATTACAACAATAGAATGCGAATTATGAACCCTCAAACTCACAGACCTTGAAAACTACCCGTTAACAGTTTGTAATCATGATTTGTTCAAACTGAGCTCATTAACGATGGAGATATAGTTCCACGTGCTCCTGGGGATTTGCAACATCGTTTTTCTTAAATGTAGTTAATTCTCGTTACATCGTGGTGAAAGTTACAACAACTATTAAAAACTGTATTATCATAAGTTTCATTTTCTCAAATGGTAACATTTGTCTTAAAAGCGGAAATTGGGTTTAAAAACTACCGTCGTTTATTAATGTCTTCCAGATCTTGACATTGTTTAAGTAAATAATCTAAGAGTGGTATCAGGATTTTAAGAAGGGCACTCATAATCACGTGGCGTATTAAACTTTAGTTGAAAATACCAAAGCGCATGCAAAAATGAAAATGTTTGTATATTTATTGTTAATCACAAAGCTGAGCAATGGGCTATGTGTGCTTGGCCTCACCACATGTATCGAAACTCAATTTATAGCGTTATAAGCCTTCAGACTTACCGTTGTGACACTGGGGGGGGGCTGATAAGAAATAAATTTATTAGAGAAACCTAGTTAATCGTGTACAGAGTAAGTGTTCGAGCATGTGACAATAGAAGCAGTATCAGTATGATACTATTAAAATAAGCAGCCTCTGTCAGTATTTCTGCAAGTACATTGCCTGCGTAGTTTAAGATTTTCCGCAACTAAATATAGAAAATTTAGAGTAATAATAATAATAAACAGTTATTCAGCAATTTTCTTGTCTTTGAACAACTATTTTAAAGTGTCATGAGCATCAGGTAAGTATATTTGAAAACAAATTATTTTTCCTTTCAGATATGTAGCAGTAGGTTTGTCTATGAAGTCTAATGAAAATAACTTTTCCTCCAGAAGGGTATGATGTCATTAAAGGTACTGTTAGAAGCCAGGTGACATCACTATGTGGGATGCATCTAACATAAGTTGATGTGGTGATGTATTAGGTAAAACTCAAGAGGTGGAGTTTGTAGGGGAAAGAAATATGCGGTATTACAAGGATTACCAGATTTCCAAAGTGAAAAACTAGGACTTTTTTGTTTCATATGAAGTGCAGTGCAGCAGCTCGGAAATAGTTTAAGTTACAATAACACTCATTACCATGTACTAGCCCCCTAGTGGCACAGCAGTAAGT
>NW_013666353.1:371802-376176 GCF_000517525.1 Limulus polyphemus | reverse complement strand
CAGAGCACAGATCGCTCATTGTGTAGCTTTGTACTTAATTACAAACAAACAAACAAACCATATACTAAAGAATCTGATGTTTGTTGCACCGCGTTTTAAAACCATAGATAAACAAAATTTGTTAAAAGCTTATGTAGTTAAAATAACAATAAACAAAATAAATAACGGGCTTTAGAAAAATTGGGCTTCTTAGTTTTATTTTTAAAGGCAGGAAAGGCCTTCAAATATTAATTCCTATGTTCCCCCAGTGACTCAGCGGTAAGTCTCAGGCTTACGACACAAAAAATCAGGGTTCGATACCCATGATGGGTAGAGCAAAGATTGCTCATTGTGTAGCTTTACGCTTAACAACAACCAACTAAGTAACCATTTCGTGCGGTGTCCAATAACAGGTTAGTTAAGAAAACGTAGCAGACAGGGAGGGAGCACACTACCGTTTGATCTTTGTAGGTAATTCTCCAAGTAAAATTGCATGATGATAACCTTACATATCAAACTTACATTGAAGAATCGAGGAATTGAAAAAGTGTAATACATTTACTGTTTCTAATCGGTACAAAAAAGCTAAAAGCTACTGAGATGTCGCATATTATCGAAATGTATAGCATACTATTTTTGAGTTGTATTTGAGTTGCATATTGGTGTATAGAAGACATTTTAACACTAGAAATAAACGACCTTATAACACCAAATTGTTGTTTTTATTTAATTAGACACTCAACGTTTCACTTTACAGCTTTTTCAGGAGCGTTCACTAAAACACAAACCGTAATTTTCAGTACAAAACTTAAAAAAAAGCTTTGTACTGTTAGTACAACGGACATTGAAACCCGGATTTTAGCGTTATAAGCTTCTAGACTGAACACTGAGCCACTGAGGGAGGGGGGGTCTTTTACGTTAGTCTGGCTATAAACGTACATCTACAAGCTACAAAGTGTAAAAGCCCGTAGAAACGCCAAGTAAGAAATTGACTTATTTTTTTACGTTTACCAAGACTGGATTTTGAATTATTTTCACCAGATAATTTTAAAGAACCCGCCTAATGAAGGAAAACGTTACAACAATATACATATTATTCAAGGAATACACTGCCTCAGCAAAAATCCAAGGACATCTGATCTTAATCAGCTATGAAGTGGAATTGTTGTTCGCCTTTCTCTAAGAGATGAAAAAGAAAGTGTGGTCTTGTTTACAGTTATATTCAATATGGACATATACTTGATTATAAAAATATATATAATAATTGGAATTTTAATGTTGAAAATAACACCGCTATGATATAAGGCAATAATCTGCCCTTATTCTCTGAAGACTGTGCTTTTGAACGCCAAATAATTATTAATGATACATTAAGCGGAGATACATGGTTAATTTCACTATGAGCTTTTCTACAAGATGTTCAGAAAATAAAAATAAAAGTAAATTAATGGCTGGAGTAAGCCAACAAGATACATTTTAAATTCCCTAGCCAAATCTATATACTCTATTAAGACGAAGCCGGCTTTAAGTTAATAGTTGTCCATAGGCCTAGAGTTGTAACATCAAATACTGTAACGAGTAACAATATTTATTGTTTTTGTCCAAAGGGTAAAGACATCCTATTTCACGGGAATTTATACAAAACTTAAAACATGCATCACATGAAACGTAATCGGCATTAAATATAACGTAGTAACTGCAGGAAATCCCTCGTGAGCACGAACTGATATTATGTTTAGCTTACTCAAACGGTCATGGAGGTGTCATATTAGTCATCATAACAATGGAAAGAGGGTAACCTGATGTTTGTTATAATGTACACTATTTAATATTGAAAATGGTAATCTGACTATTTATATTAGCCCAGTTAATATAGTTTGCTTTAGTTTAGTATAATTAATACTGAAAAGTTTTGTTTGTATGTTTGAAGTTAAGCACAAAGCTACACAATGGGCTACCTGTGCCCGGTTTGTAGCGTTGTAAGTCCGTAGACATACAGCTGTGTCACTGAGGGCTACTGAAAAGGAGGTAACATGGTTGTTTTTCAGGACTATAAAAAGAGGGCAACAAGTGACACAGTTTGCCACGGGTCTCGGATACAAGAGGACCCCAGTAAATTAGTCTAAAATTCCTACAAATCATCATAAATCACAAAATTGCTTCACTGAATTGAAAAATCATTAAACAAAATTACGATAGTTTCTACACTTTTTATTTTATTTTGCAAAATATGTAAGTAGTCTACACACATCTGGCATTTTGCCTTGGGCCTCCAAAACTTCACATCAGGTCTAATGTTTGTTATACTTTGGACTACTTAATATTGAAAAGCTAGTAATCTGATCGTTTGCCGTACTATAATCCATTTATACAAAGTAATAAAAAACGTTTTGTAAACATAAAATGATGTAGGGATAGTAGTGACAAAAAAGAATGCAAACAAGAATTTAGGGATGTTAAAACTATACGTAAATCATCCTTACATGACTTTCAATATTAACATTTAAAAATGTGTAAAATTCACGAATTAAAAATGATTACCAGGTCGGTCGAATTGACCGACCTCGTAGCGACGGTCTGTAATAATCAAGACATGTTTTTAACCCAACTTGATTTTCCTTGTACATAAGTTCTAGGCCCTTAGTTACAATGCATTGATGCCTACCCTAACATGATCATAATATTATGATAAACAAACTGTATACTAACAGTCAGGAATATATAACTTCCAACTGCAATAATATGCATTTCAAGTCAAGTATGCATTGTACAGTGTAACGTTAAATTTTAATATTGAAAGGCATGTAGTGATGATCTATGTATAGCTGTATCATCCCCTTATTCTTGTTTGCATTATTTTTTGGCAGTGCCATCCCTACATCATGTTACATTTACAAAATGATTTTTATTACTTGTTTTGTGACGTTTTTCACCTGAATGAAAGTTAGTGTATTTTATAAACGTGTGTAATAAAATGTAATGCTATGTGTTTTGATTGTTTTTTTACTCCTCCACTTCATATATAATATAAGGGTTGTTTCCCTAAAGACACCTATTGTATAATGTACAAAGCATTGAGTATTCTACATGTTACAGTCATCTAATTTTCATATATTATTGGCTGGTAATTCCTGTTTCATCCTGTACTTAAGCTTTTTAAAGGAACGCCAGATTTCTGTAAAAACCCAACTTCAAGAGGTAATGATTATATCATTTACACTAGAATTATGATTTTTTAAAAATTACTACTAGTTATTACGACTAAGCGATGACATAGCGCATTGCCCAGAAACATATAAAGTTGATTTAGGTTTAAATTGACGTTAGTGATAAAGTAGTTGTAGAGTTATCTCGACTGAAACAACAAGAAGAAAGATGAACAATTTGGTGGGTTGGTCACTTTCTGGTTTAGTATCTTAATGATGGTTTCTTGAGCTTGTTGGGTAGAGAAACAAATAAAAGTGAGTGGCAATCATCGTTTAAAGTAAAACTCTCTGTCTTTGTTGATTTTTAGAGTATTATGCCTATTGAGTACATGCCCATCCCCAAATAGAGTCTACCGATTCTATGACAAAAGGGTAATTAGTCTACTTAATGCTAAAAAAAGGGCCATCTAATCGTTTACTAATCTTTAGTTCTTCTTGTGCTGAAAATGGGGTACCTTGGTCATTAACTATACATTAGTATAGAAAAATAATTCTAAAACTTAGTGAGATACCTTCTAAAAACTAGAAAAATAGTTCTACAAACTAATGAAATACTTCTACAAACTCTTCACTTATGAAAGTGTATCTTAATATTACACGTTTATGAAAGATAATTTTAAAATGTACATCGATGAGAAATCACCAATAAATGTTCCTCTAATGAAAGATTATCTTTAAATTTCTCTCCCATGAAAGATTATCTTTAGATGTGCGTTAAAGACAAATATCTCTTTTAATTTATCACTAATAAAAGATTATATTTGGCAATGAAAAAAAATTACTTCAAAGTTTTCCACTGTTGAAAGATCACTTAAAGATGAATCTCTGCAAAAAAGATCACTTTTAAAATGTGTCATTGATGAAAGATCACTTGAATATGAGCCTCTGGTAAAAGATCATTTTGAGGCTAATTTCTGACAAAAGACGTATCGGTCGTGAAAGATCTTACGATGCGCTGCTGATGAACGTTTGCCCCCCAGTGGCACAGCGGTATGTCCGCAGACTTACAACGCTAGAATCCGGGTTTTGATACCTGTGGTAGGCAGAGCACAGATAGCCCATTGTGTAGCTTTGTGCTTAACTTCAAACAAACAAACTGATGAACTTTTAATGACAGGAAATTATACTTCATAAGCTAGTCAAACTAAAAAAAAAAGAACTTTAATTAAGATCTCTCATTAAGGAAGGA
>NW_013666353.1:357148-371781 GCF_000517525.1 Limulus polyphemus | reverse complement strand
TCATTAAGGAAGGACCATGTTGGGATCCTTTAAAAAGCCCCCCCCCCCAGTGGCACAGCGGTATGTCTGCAGACTTACGACGCTAGAAACCGGGTTTCGATACCTGTGGTGGGCAGAGCACAGATAACCCTTGTGTAGCTTTGTGCATAATTAAAAACAAAGAAACAAACAAACAATCATTTAAAAAACTTAAGATCTGTTACTAATGGAGTATCATGATTGGATCATTTTAAGATGCGCAACTTATTACGGTTCATCGCGAGATACGTCGTTAAAAAGTAATAATTTCAATTTTATTATCGCCCATCAGTGGCACAGCCGTAATGCCTGCGGACTTACAGCGCTAGAAACCGGGTTTCGATACCCGAGGTAGGCATAGCACAGATAGTTCATTTAGCTTTGTGCTTAACTTCAAACAAACTAAAAAACAACTGTATGATTAATATACTGCTAATATATTAATCTTAGGTGTTTCTGTTGTCAAAAACAGAAATTTTAAATGTTCGTAGGCTAGTTTTCTAATGAAAATAATGACAGAGAAGTAATGTATCCTACACTCTGTACGTCTGGTCCAATCTTCGTTGCAGATGCTAAAGAAATTGTAACATATTTAGCAAATGCAGAATAGAATGTGTGTGTGTGTATATATATGTATGTATACTCAGTAGCCCTGGGACCACACTGGACGACTTACTTCTTTACTTTTCTCTTTGAATGATGGCATGACCCAGCAGTTAACGCGCCAGAATCGAATCGGAAGGTCCAAGGTTCGCGCTGCGATACTGCTGAATACGCTCTGTACTTTGGTGTGCGGGTAAGTTATAAGAGCAAAATCCAACCCCGTTATTTAGTTTAAAGTCGGACAAATCCTTTTTTGGCGACGACCGCTGCTAGGTGGATGCCCTTTCTTTGTTCAGTAGACCAAAACTGGTGGCGGCTATGCCTTAAGCCTACTCTCTAACCCGACTAATTAATCCACATCTCGCTTATGATGCCTTATCTTAAACAAGGCTGTTTATCACTCATAATCTCAGATATTCTAAACTTTGAAGTATTTATATTGTAAAAAAAACAAACAAAAAACGTGTTGTAATTTAACACAGAAACAGTTGAATCGATATAACTCGAGTCGTGTACTTGCGGTATAGAGTTATGACAATCGTATATCGTTCGTTTTTCGGGTTAGTAGCTTGGATACCTTCTTGAAAACATTCATGTATTTAGTTGGTTCAAGTTCTAATAGGATAGACTCCAGTCGAGTGGATGACGCACCAGACTTCCATTAAGAAGACCTGGACATTACCAACTCAGAAAATAGTACTTCCCTGGACTTCCCTGAAGACGGGTGCAGATTAGCAGCCGAAAAGTAGAAAAAAAAACTAGTTAGTAATTATTGTCTAATTAATAAAAAACACTAGTTAATAATTAGACTTCGAAGTTCGGTATAGTCTACTAACCATGACAACAACTGTGATTATATGTCTTCTGAAAGTATAAATGACACACTGTTTTCAATTCAACGATTTTATTATTTACTGACTTAGTAGTATTCGCGCCAACTGTCGCATAACGCCTCCACAAGGTCTCATCAACGTAGTCTATCTTGGGCCATTACTTGGGCCTGCCCTCTGGTCAGCTTAGGCTTAGTTTTTATTTCGGCTTTAGTTGATCTTCTCCATGTTGTTTTGGGTCTTTCTCTTTTCCTCTCAGGAGTCCAGAACCGAATATATTTTATAATGCTGCCTTATTCATTTCTAAGCACATGGCCTATCCACATTAATTTCTTTCTAGGCCTACCACATTTATTTCCTTCCAGGCCTATCCACATTCATTTCTTTCCAGCCCTATACACATTCATTTCTTTCCAGCCCTATACACATTCATTTCTTTCCAGGTCTATACACATTAATTTCCTTCAAGTGATTCTACCACGATTTTTTCCTGTACTTTCTTTTTTCTAACTTTATTGTTTGAGGTCTATGTAGGCCGTCCTACTCTAAGAATTGTCCTAAGATATCTGTGGATGAACACACATAGCTTCCTGGCAATTGTTATAAACTGTAAAACATGGTATTACTACTGAACTGAAGTTGAACTAAGATGTTACCTAGTAATGGAGCCCAAATTATTCTGAAGCTTAATTTTCAAGATATTTATTCTTCGCTAATAAATAATCAGCTGGAAAAATTGATAATTATAAAAGTTTTTGATACATAATCATATAGTGATTCTAAAATCAAATTAGCTTTATGCCTCATTTTCTTTAGCTGATCTGACTGTATATGAATACGTACGTTTATGTAATCTTCGAAAGTACATAATCGGAAATAACTATTCTGATCAAAACGATATACTTACATAGTTCAGAACTAACACATAACCCCAAAACGCGTATAGCTAATATAAATATTGTTCTTACTGATAATGATTAATATGCATTGTGATATCAGTTGAGTATCATAAGTATTAATCATATTTTTGGCCGTAATCTCAATAACATATCATGAAATTCGGATAGCTTAGGAGTGTTAGGTTAGTTCTAAATCCATAAACTAAGCTAACATTTCAAAATAATCTCTATAATAATTGTATAATAATGAAAAAGGAAAACTTATAAAACTAGACACATAATATACTAGACATTTTAACGAATACTGCTACTGAACACATAGAATTAATAGAACACATAGCTTATAGAACACATAGAATTAAATGTTAACTTCCTGCACTATCACCGACTTCCTGTCTCGTGTAAAAAGTATATTCGTAAGAACGATTACTATACTTCAACCAACAGCCAGGAAAGGTCAGCTAATGTACTGTCGAGTTGGTGTGGAAGCTAGTTTAGGTCGTACAAAAGACACTTCAGTCTCTGCACAACATGATAATGACGAAATATACAAATGACATTTTTCCTTACTATTTATAATTACTGTTTACTACGATTTCGAGTTTCTGTATGTTTTATCTAACAGTATGAAAACTGAGACTAGTTGTGTTTGAATTGTTACCATTAAGGGTATGTAACAGCAGTATGTATGTAATGTAAGTATGTATGTAATAAGTCTATGTAACAGCAGAACCTTCATTTTCATGTCTTCGTACTTATCTTCTCAGCATCATGACTAAAGAAAGTTTAGCTGGCTTAGCTATTATAAATAAATATAGAGGACTTTTTGTCACGTGACGTGGACTGGGATACAGTTGTTTACATTTTTATACGTATAACATCCATTGGCCTAGCTCAGACATCTAGCTTGGAGCATAATATATGAAACATTAATTTGTAATTTCACATCATGGGCCTTTCTTGATGTTAATTTACGGACATGTCTTTATATTTGAATGTATCTATTACACGTATTTATCATCATGGGTCTTTCTTAGAGTTGATTTACATTTACAATCACTTCATTTAAATCAAATCTACATGTTAATTATAAATAAAAATAACACATTTTACAGTATCCTTGCTGTATCCTATACTTTGATTTTGTAGTTATTCAGGGTCAGTTTATGATTGGGGTCAACTGTGCTGCCATTTGAGATACATTGCTAGAGGTTCATTTCTTATGGCTAGGTATGGCCAGGTGGTTAGGACGCTCGACTCGCAATCTGAGGGTCGCGGGCTTGAATCCCCGTCCCACCAAACATGCTAGTCCTTTCAGTCATGGGGGCGTTATAATGTGACGGTCAATCCCACTATTCGTTGGTAAAAGAGTAGCCCAAGAGTTGTCGGTGGGTGGTGATGGTCTTACACTGCTAAATTAGGGTCTGCTAGTGCAAATAATCCTCGTGTAGCTTAGCGCGAAATTCAAAACAAACAAACAAACATTCTTATGGCTAAGGGAAAGGGAATATGAAAAGAGTGCTAGTGGTAGTCGTATCAAAAACAAAACAACAATGAAAAAAAACACTATATCTTAAATACTATTAAAATGCCATTACCTAAACAATTAATAACATGAATAACGTGCTACTAATTATATTTTAGAGAAAATATTTAATGTCGAATAAAACATACATTCAGTTCTACTTATATACTGTGTGGAGATATATATTTTTAAAATAATATAACAGACTAAACATCAGGTCGATGGGCACTTTTTGTTACTGGAATCTACATGAAGACAGGAGAGACCGGCCAAGTGTTGCCTAGAGGCAGAGTAAAAGTATTGCAGCTCACCAAGAAAGTAGAGCAAGGACGGCCTTCTGAGCGCACCACAATTCTGTCACAAAAAGATGACTTGTCTGCTCAAAATTCACCCAAACAGGGTCTATTTAATAAAGGTATATCTCTTGCTTGACTTCTTGTATCCAGAACTGTTTATAATTACAAAATAAATTATATGAAAAAAAAAAAGGGATAAACCAGTACTACATCATGGCTAAAATGGTGATGGAATTTTCTTTACAGGATTCCGATGTACTATTCTCATGATGGAATGCTAACACCACCAGACATTTAGTAGCAATGTAAATAAATAATTCTAAAGTGCATTGTTTTCCGATGGCTCAGCGATGAGCAAGAAAGGCTTATAATGCTAAAATTAAGGACGCAATTCCCGCGGAGGATAGCCGCTAAAAGAAACTAAAGTACGTATATATATATATCAATATAACGGCTCATCTTAAGTGAACTAGCAGTTGAAGAACAATTACTACCTAAACATTTCCCAAGAATCCTCCTAAACCTTAAGTGAACTAGCAGTTGAAGAACAATTATTACCTAAACATTTCCCAAGAATCCTCCTAAACCTTAAGTGAACTAGCAGTTGAAGAACAATTATTACCTAAACATTTCCCAAGAATCCTCCTAAACCTTAAGCCGTGTGCTATCACAATATAAGTTATAAGAAGACACAGACCTTAGTTTTTGTGATTGTTCGATTAATATTTTCCGTGTATTAAGACTATATTTCTGAAAGTATTTGCATATCACGTCAGTAAAAATAATGTATAAGAGTCCTTTATAAACTTCCAACGTAAAGTTTGGAAGAAAGAAAAGAATGAAGCTGGTGTCTTG
Source organism: Limulus polyphemus (assembly GCF_000517525.1). Lineage (NCBI taxonomy): Eukaryota > Metazoa > Arthropoda > Merostomata > Xiphosura > Limulidae > Limulus > Limulus polyphemus. The sequence goes on along the minus strand of NW_013666353.1, from coordinate 366,755 downwards.
CATTCCCCCTCTATGTGCATACACATATACACAAGTGTATATGATTATTTACGCATATAAAAACACATATACACCTACGCACATAGGTGCAGAGGCATTTACATCTATTGTACAAAAGCATACACACACATATATATAGATATATAGGAGCGAACGTCTATATTAAGAAAGAATCAAACCAGATATGCTACGCAGAACCCAATAAATAATTTGATTTATAAGCGATAATAATATTAGAACTAAGGTGCTAATTGGTTTAATGAAGTCATAAATCATTTTAGTTTTGATGACACACTTGGTGTACATTTGTTTTCAGACAATGTAAAGATCACAATAAAATCTTACATAAGACGCAACAGTTACACATATTATAAGCTACAGTAAGAATCTTACACAAGAAGCAAAATTTACGCATGGCATAAGCTACGGTAAAATCTTATACGAAAAGCAACAGTTATGCACAGCATAAGCTATAGTGAAATTTTACACGAGAAGCAACAGTTACGCATAGCATAACCTACAGTAAAAATTTAAGCTGTTTTTGGCCGTTTAGGGACAGGTATGCCTCAGTTAGAACAGATTAAAGAGCAGCTTTGTTTCTGATGGTGCGTGTCAGTCATCGATAAGAGCTCGTCGGTTTGTTAATCATTTATCAGCTTAAAGCTATACATAAATATAAAACGACTCAGTTCTGATTAGGTTAAAATCTCCCAAACGGCCTTCAATTCTTAAATGGGGCGTGTCTGAGAGCCGTGTGGATTTAATAAAAACTGTACATAGAATAACAGCAACCCTCTCTCCATCATCTTGTTTCTAATCGCTTCCATAATAATGATTCTTGATAACATACAGCAACTAAACCAACGGGATACAATGCGTTACGCATGCGCAGACAGACTCCCAAACCAATAGCAGGTTCCAATCATCTCCTTTAGGCACTTCTGCGATTTGGGGCAATAATGTATACGTGTGTATTACGGGGTGTAACTTTGGTTTCAAAAGATAGGGTGACTTGTCGCCCGTGTTAGTCACGCCTACGGTGTATCAATTTACGTGACCACGTTCTCCTTAATACGCTCTGATAGCTATTTTATCAACGTTATGTATCAAACTTTTTAAGATTAAGAGAAATTATCGTACATTTAAAGCCCACTCTCTATCTATCCGAAACATACTTTTGAATAAACAATTTTAGACTTGCGAAAATATAAAAGTTAAAACTATTATAATTTTTTCACGTGTCAATAGAGAACAAATATATTGAAATAAATGTTTTTACCACAGTGCTTATTATAATGTTTACAACAAGTTTGTCAGTAAAGGTTAAAAGAAGCATAAAGACCTAAAAATAAATCATTAAACCCTTTTTCTAATACGACCAGCAGGCCCGCACTCTCTGGGCCTCTCACATGTGCCCCTCACCCACAGTTACTCCTGTTGCAGTTACATCTGCCCTGTTGCACCTGTCACAGTTTGTACCTGTACAATTTCGCCTGTCTCAGTTGCCCCTGTTACGGTTACGACTGTTTCAGTTGCATCTGTTTTATTCGTTCACAAACTTCTAACTTCCTTATATCAGCGCAGCTGCTGACAGCTGACCATTCCCCGGTATCTCATAGTGTTATATATATATGTATATATTATTGACTGAGGAAATTGACATGAATTTCTGATATAGTGATGAATCAATGAAATCGTTCCATGAGAATGTGTTATTTCGTAGTCTAATAATCTAAACTAGAGCTGAACATTCTATCGTTTATTAAGTATTATTGATCTGGTCGAAAGACTTTGCAAATAAACTGTTAAAATATTTTAAACGTATAATTCTGCACAATGTTTGGTTCTAGAGATGTTGAATTAAATATGAAAATTACTGGGAGCTTCACCCGTGGTCTTGCAATAAGTGAATTAAACTGTGACAAGTTATTAACGTTAATGTCCCCCGTGGGAAAGCGGTAAGTTTACGGTTCAATTCCTCGCAGTGAACTTAGCAGATAGCCCAATGTGACTTTGATCTAAAAAACAAACAAATAATTAACGTTTGAGAAACTTAATTAGATGAAAAAAAAATCTACTTTAATGCTCTACTTAACTTAATGAAAATTAATGTTTAGAAAATCATATTTTTCGTGCTTTCTTAAACTGAATATTTCAGTCACAGAGAAAAACAACCAGAATTTTACTACACAGTTTGTCAGTAAAGAAACTTAATGACTTGTTCCAAATTTATACAGCTATCAACCTTCATAAAGAATAGGCCATACTTACGTTAACCCGAAAAATTAAATTAAAACAACTCGTGTATGTTAAAAAATAGATTTGAGCTTTAAATCGGGGAAAAACAAGTACTTAATAGATCTCTGTGTGCCTTGTATAAAGCAAATGAATGCCTCGAAGCTGAAAGCAGCTAAAACAGCGTAGTTGATGCTGAAGTCAGTTTGTACCTGCACTTATTACTTCGAACTGTACGAAGCTCATTATTAGAAACTTTGAGAGTAAGTAAGTAAAGTTGTAGTCCACCGTTAGTCGTGCGTGAATCTCAAGAAAGATATATTCACACTAGTTGAACATGAGTTATTATGAACAGTACATCAGACTAATACGCTGGAGTTTAGAGCTGCTGAAGAACTGGGTTAAAAAACTCTTTCAAGTCAACAACTTCACACATTGTGATTCTAACAGGGTATTGACACAGACAAATTATATTACAATGAAATAAACTATGTGTTTTCATGAATAAAACTCCATGTCAGATTTTTACTTATGCGTCATTTCCTTAAAAATTGTATCGAAGCGAGCTCCAAACGGAAGTTGAATATAATGTGAAATTTAATTTTCCATTGTCTATACAAAACAGGAATTTGACATTAATGAAGGAAATTTTAGTGACTTGATGTTCTGTCCAGGCGAGACTGACATTACTAAATACAGTTAGTTAACGTGTTACATATGAGTAATTCTATAGTGTTTAAAATCATGGATGTAATAATTACTCGACTACTTTTTTTTCTGTATTGTTTTCATTGTCTATTTTTTAAAACAAAATGAAACTACAGATTCACAGACTTGAGCTTTCATAGGCACAAACACATACAAACATGAAACAAAAAAAGGAAACTGTTACCCCGGAAGCCTCTCCCTCACATATGCTCTAGATTCCGAGGTGTGTCCGGACAAAGAGTTTAAAATTAGGTTGTTCTTACCTGTTTGTAAGATCGAGGTGAAAATTAATACCAAACAAGCCCATGTCATGTTCGCCATTGGGATGGAAGAAACGTTCCTTTCTGTTCACTTAGCGCACGCTCATTTAAAGAGATCTCGAGTGGCTACTTGGCCCACCACCCGGCCAACCTAACAACGAACAATGTCCCTGACCACTTGCTATCAGTACGTCTAACTCACTGGAACAGGACAGTAACGGCACTGTGTGAGAACCCAGCATACAAGGCCCACCTGTACTAGAAGTTGTCTCCACAAAGACTACAGGAACACAACCAGGGGTCACAAGATATACCTGCTATTCATGTTTTTCCAGCAAGCCGACTCTCTCCTACGTACGCTCAGCATAAAACAACGAGTTCCACACAGAAAATCGAGGTCACTTGATTTAGGTAGACAGACCAAGATGGTGAAAGTATAACTTCTCGAGAAATAGAAACCAACAGGAAATTTAATTAAATATAAATTTACAAGTTTATATACGAGCTTATGAAAGACTATTTGAAGAATTGTAATAACCCTTTGATTACTAACACGGGCACGTATTGGTCTTATAACGATTAATTAAAACGCAGCCATTAGGTTTTATTTTATACGTAATTACAGCTTTACAACTTAAGCAATCGATATAACGTTACTTATATTGACAACACGTCTGTTTGATACTTTGGGAATCAGATGGTTAAAGCTGATAACGCTTGACGGATTATATTTAACAACATACGTCAAATTATAACGGAATCATCCTTATTCTTTTAAAACTGAGCAAACAGGACTTGGAAAGTTTAATAGGAAGAATAATAAATATTACAAACACTATTAACGTCAAATCTAGAAAAGTGTCACTTCTAGATATAGGTAGGAAAGAGTAAACTATTAGAAGAACTAACGACATGTGTAAAAAAATAATAATAAATGTGAGAAGTAAGTATAAAATGGCCTTTTGCAAATATTATAATCGTCAAAGATAGACTGTCACTTATAGTTTTAACTGACGTTTTTTTTATTTGACGTTAAGCACAGAGTTACACAATAGACTATCTGTGCTCTAACCACCACGGGTATCGAAACCCGGTTTTTAGCATTATAAGTCCGCAGGCATGCCTCTGTGCCACTGGGGGGGGGGTAAGGAAGAGTAAACTAATAGAAGAACTAACGACATGTGTAAAGAAGAAATGTGAGAAGTAAGTAAAAATGTCCTTTTACAAATGTTATAATCGTCAAAGATAGACTGTCATCTCTTATAGTTTTAACTAAGGAAAAGTAAACTACCAGAAGAGCTAAAGACATGTGTAAAAAAAGAAATATGAGAAGGAATTAAAATTGTCCTTTTACAAATATTATAATCGTCAAAGATAGACTGTCATCTCTTATAGTTTTAACTAAGGAAGAGTAAGCTACTCAAAGAAACAACTACACGCGTAAAAAAGAAATGTGAGAGGTAAGTATTAAATGGCCTTTTACAAACACTATAATCGTCAAAGATAGATTGTCACTTATAGTTTTAACTAAAGGAGAGTAAACTACCAGAAGAGTTAAAGACATGTGTAAAAACGAAATGCAATATATAAGTACAAAACGCCCTATTACAAAAATTGAGAAACAATATCTTTTCCAGCTTTAGGTAAGAGAGAATAAACAGCGAGAAATATTAACATCAAATGTAAACAAGTAAGTACAAGATACCATGTTACATATATTTTAACTGTCAAAGACGGTAAGAAAAATTAAACTATCGTAATAATTAACAATACGTTATCCAAGTTGTAGGTACAAAACGACATGTTACAAATCTAATAACCGTCAAAGATAGACATTATCCAAGTTGTAGGTACAAAACGACATGTTACAAATCTAATAACTGTCAAAGATAGACATTATCCAAGTTGTAGGTACAAAACGACATGTTACAAATCTAATAACTGTCAAAGATGGACATTATCCAAGTTGTAGGTACAAAACGACATGTTACAAATCTAATAACCGTCAAAGATAGACATTATCCAAGTTGTAGGTACAAAACGACATGTTACAAATCTAATAACCGTCAAAGATAGACATTATCCAAGTTGTAGGTACAAAACGACATGTTACAAATCTAATAACCGTCAAAGATAGACATTATCCAAGTTGTAGGTACAAAACGACATGTTACAAATCTAATAACCGTCAAAGATAGACATTATCCAAGTTGTAGGTACAAAACGACATGTTACAAATCTAATAACCGTCAAAGATAGACATTATCCAAGTTGTAGGTACAAAACGACATGTTACAAATCTAATAACCGTCAAAGATAGACAGTGACACTTTCAGCTTTAGGTAAGAAAGAGTAAACTCACGAGTAAAGAAAACAGTCGAGAAGTAAGTATAAAATACCCAGTTACATGTATTACTAATGTCAAAGAAAGTATTTTTTTTTAGCTTTAGGTATGTTTGTTTTGAATTTCGCACAAAGCTACGCGAGAATTATCTGCGATATCCGTCTATAGTTTAGCTGTGATAGATTAGAGGGAAAGCAGTTAGTCAACACCACTCACCAACTCCTGGTCTACTCTCTTTGTAACGAATAGTGGAATTGGCTGCAACATTATAACGTTCCCACGCTTGAAAGAGCGAACATGTTTAGTGATAGGGATTCGAACCCGCGACCCGCAGCTTGCGAGTTGAGACATGCTAACTCCCAGGCCATTCCAGGCCTCTTTAGGTAAGCAAAAGTAGATTATCAGAAGAATTAACGATACGCGTAAAGAAGAAATCTCATATGTGAATAGAAAATGTCCTGATGCATACCTAACAACACTCAAAGCTAAAGAGCTATCTGTGTTAGCCCTTATTTTTAACTTTTAGACTAGAGGCAAGGAAGCTAGTCAACAGCACCTACTGTTAATCTTGGGCTAGTCTTTTCTGAGCGTATAGTGGGATTTTGATTGTTAAACTTTGAAGACGAGAAGGAAAGCAGCTTTTAAACAGCACCTACTATCAAGTCTTGTCTGACCGAATGGTGGGATTTGACTGTCACCCTTATAAGTCAAGACTAGAATGAAAGCAGCTTTTTTTTAACAGTATCCACTACCATCTCTTGTTTGATAAATAGTAGGATTAAACCATTACTTTTATTGCGCATTCACGGACCCAAAATGCGAAGCCCGCTTTTACGGCAAAAACTCTTCGATATCTATCTAATCATAAAAAACACGAGAATTTTCAGGAAATAACTTACTATTATTACAAGTGAGTGAGTAAAGTTTACATATGTAGTAAAACCGTAAGATCTAATTCAAATACTGTTGTGAAGACTAAGCCTAAAGTAGTATGTAGAAATGGTCAAAGCATGCTCTAAAAGATATATATGAAAATGGGCTTAAGGGTTTCTAAAGCTGTAGCGCACAAGATATGAAAAGGTGTACTTATAAAATAGTCGAAAACCACGGTGATATTACTTATATAGTATTTTTTATTCCCACGGACATTTCTTGGATAGTCATAGAATAGGTCAACAGCATTTCGTGCTAATTCGAGTCAAAGCAATGTAATTTTGCTTTTCACGCATAATACAGAAGATTAAAACATGTAAAATGTAGCTAAAAGTGAACTGTTGTGAAAAAAAAAACAGACATCACAATTAGTACGATGGACGGTTGAGATTCAGAAAAGAACAGTAACTACTTTCCCATTTTTAATGATGTATAATTCCACGTATGTAACGTTTTCAACGAGAACTACGGTCTGATCAGTATCTGAGTAAAATAAATCTGGGGGCCGTTGAACCGTAGCTTATATACTGTCTGGAAGGCAGTGGGTACGTTGCGGTACAACTTTTTCGAACGTGTACCTCAAAGCCTGGTAAACGTTGGATGAGAAAAAATGGAAAAAGTTACAAACTTTTATTTTAAATCACGACCCACTCTGGACAGTTGTCTCCTGGCAGAGACTGCAATGGAAGACGTCTCTCTCTCCCCCCTTTGTTTCTTACAGAGGATTAATCATACTTTATAGAACAATTTGTTCATGATGGTGTAGCGGTGACGCTGAGCTGTGGTTGTGGTGCTACTGGTAATACGTTTAGTATATTTATATATATAAATAAACATACATATATCTGGTTCATGGAAAATTCCAAAACATTTGAGTACAGTGTTGTCACAGTAGCTTATGACTGGAGGCGCGTGGCATATTCCTTCGTGTCATCCTCATCTTCATCGGGATTCGGTCCATGTTTTGGACCAGAGGGGGTCAGGTTCAGGGTATACCTTTTCCGCCCTCTCTAGAATTGTTATTTTGATTGCATTGTTACTGAATCCTAGGTAATAACCCCTGTTACGATGTTTTTGCATCCCTCACATTATGTTACATTTTGTCCATTCTCCGCAGTTTTAATTAACATACCCTTTTCGTGCCAGTTCATGGGGTAATGTTAACTCGTATATTTTCACTAGCTTCACTTATTCATGATTGCACAATACAGTTCCACTTAACAGTCATATACAAACACACATAATCACATTTTTACATATAAAACCCTTTTAAAATAGAGCTACGTTTGTGTCTAGGATTCAGTTAGCCTACCACTGTTTCGCCTGTAAGATTCTTATTTATTATGGCTAGAGGGAAGAGGTACTTAGGTCCTGGTTCATTATGTATTATGTAACTCTCTAGTTTGCTCACTAGTTCATTTATATTAATATTTTTCTTATAATAGTGAAGCGAGTTATCGAGGAGTTTGTCTGATTGAGTTGGCATGTTTGAATAGTTGTACAGAAATTATGAGTTTGTTAATCGTGGGATTCTATATGATTCCGTTAAAAAAAAAATTTGTATTTGCTGTAGTTTGTTGATTTATTTATCCATGTTATACAGGCATTTTCTACGACTGGTCTTATATATAAATTTGTAATATATTTTCTGATGAAACTCCTTGTCAGTCAGGCTTCTAAGATAATTCGCTCCTTTCCAAATTCTGTTTTTTATGCTATTAGTGTGTGGTATCCAGTTTAATTTTGAGTCAAATGTAATCCCTAAGAATTTTGCTGATGTTGCTACCTGCAAGAGAGTTCCATCTAGTTATAACTGTGGTATTAATTTGCTTGTTTTGTACGATTTTGTAAATAATATAATAAATAAATTTTATCTTGTATGTTGCTGTTGTTGGATTTGGGGCACTCTTCCATATTACAACATCATCTGCGAACTGTGAGCAAAAAGTGTGGTTTTAGCTATTTGAGAGGCATGTGTAGGGCTAAGGGCTACTCCTTGAGGGACACCCGCCTCCGGAGATTTCTTCGTGTGGAAGGTTTGTTTGAATTTTGCGCAAAGCTACACGAGGGCTATCTGCGCTAGCTGTCCCTAATTTAACAGTAAAAGACTATAGGGAAGGTACATAGCCATCATCACCCACCGCCAACTCTTGGGCTACTCTTTTTACCAAAGAATAGTGTGATTGGTCTTCACATTATAACGCCTCCACGGCTGAAAGGGCGAGCAGGTTTGGTGGGACGGGGATTCGAACCCGCGCCCCTCAGATTGCGAGTCAAGTATCCTAACCACCTGGCCATGCCGGGTCACATGTGGAAGGATTCTGGTTTAGTGAGATTGTAAACAAGGTACGAAGGTTTCATTGAAAACTAAATAAAAAAAACTCTTGATCAATTTTTAAACAAACAAAATCTTATATATATCTTTCCACCACAAGATAATTGTTCTGCCTCATTTTGATGAAGGATATTTTAACAGACGAGCTTGTGGAACTTCTGAGAAAAGCCCCTTCCACATTTTAGATTTTATCATCTTTATTTTTATGAGGATAAGATTCCCAAACTAATGATGCCACTGTCTACAAATACACTTTTCCTTTGTGCTAAAAGGCCTCCAATACCCGATGTTTATTAACTAATTAGTGAATGTAGATCTCCTGTTCTTTATAAATCGCAAGTCCTAGCTCATGTACAAAAAGATACTTCCATTAAAATTGGATACACTTTTTAAATTCTCTAGAAAGAAGTTTACGTATTATAGAATTCCTTGGTATCGAGACAATATGCCTAATTATTAAGATTCTTCAATCATCTTGTTCTTAACGTCAATCAAAACCTGGAACCTCTCTTTTACAAAGATATCATTAAATGTTTATATTGTTTGTTTCGTTTTGTATTTCACGCAAAGCTACAAGAGTGTTATCCCTAAGTTAGCAGTGATAGGCTAGAGTGAAGGCAGCTAGTCAACATCACCCACCGCCAACTCTTGGGCTACTGTTTTACCAACGAATAGTTGGATTGACCGTTATATTATAATGACCCTATGGCTGAAAAGGCAAACATGTTAGGTGTGACGGGGACTGTTTAGGCGAGTGTAGTTAGTTTTCTATTTGGTGTTTAATCTTGTCTG
>NW_013666353.1:354547-356676 GCF_000517525.1 Limulus polyphemus | reverse complement strand
TAAGTCCGCAGACATACCGCTGTGCCACTGGGGGGGGGGGGTAACCTTGACCGTATAAGTTCGAAGATTAAACCAATCGTCACACTCTCTTAAAAGTCGCCTATTTAACAACACTAAAAAAAGTACAAATAAATAAACAACGACACATATATGCATAAAATACAATATGTTATTTATTAAAACTGCGTAACATATTTATTGACTTGAAAAAAGTTTTGGCCTTTTACCTAGGAAAATAACTCGTAGGTCACAATTTTTTGTATTATAATTGTTTTATAAAATCTTACCTTATTGTTTGAATGCTATTCCTGATCAAATTAGTTTAAGTAGCGATACTATGTTTTTCATAGCGGTTGAGTGTTTTTGTTTGTGTGAGCACAACTGTGTATTTGTAAAAGTAAATTACAATATAGCTCGATACAAAATACGTTCATAAGATTTGGCGGCGACCGAAAGTAGCTGCACACACATATATATATATACATATGAGGGCACATATATACAAGAAATGAAAATCATGTGTTCAATTTCCTGCAAAGTAGTAAACTTAACAGAGAAAAAAATACATTTATCCAGGGATCTAGATGGAATCCCAAAATACTCTCGTAGTCACAAGAAGTAGGATTTTTTTTTCAGTTCAAAATTGATTTTTATTGTGTTATGTTGTGGAATACGCAAATATGTTGTTGTTTTCTTAGTGTAAAACTACACAATGAGCTATATACACTCTGACCATCGCGAAGACATGAGCCCTGAATTTTAGCGTTTTGAGTTTGTAAAGTTACCGCTGACCCGCAAGGAGATAGGCCTATATGAAACACAGCTACGTGGAACTGACGTTTAAAGTTACCTAAAATCAAAACAAAATATTATTTTTCCTGGTAAGGAAGAAAAAGAATATATTTTGTTCGTTGCGTTTGGTTTTTATTTCTAGGTAGGTGTTCAACATCTTCAGAAGAGTTTGTTTGCTTGAGAAATTTAGCAAGAAGCTATTTCAGGGTTATTTGTGCTATCCATCTTTAACTTTGAAGCGATAGACTAGACGGAAAACAGATAGTCAACACTATCGCCAATTCTTAGAATGCTCTTGTCACATCAACACTACCCATCGCCAATTCTTGGAATACTCTTGTCACATCAACACTACCCATCGCCAATTCTTGGAATACTCTTGTCACATCAACACTACTCATCGCCAATTCTTGGAATGCTCTTGTCACATCAACACTACCCATCACCAATTCTTGGAATACTCTTGTCACATCAACACTACTCATCGCCAATTCTTGGAATGCTCTTGTCACATCAACACTACCCATCGCCAATTCTTGGAATGCTCTTGTCACATCAACACTACCCATCACCAATTCTTGGAATGCTCTTGTCAGACTGAATATTTGGATTTGACCGTCACTGTTATAACGCATCTACGGCCCCAAAGTACGAAGAGCAGTAACAGGACGCGAACCACAGACCTTCAGCTCCATAGTCTGACACGCTGACTATCATGTAAGTAAGAGTAGGAAATATCAAGCACAATATCAAAAATAAATTTTAGTTAAGAATTTTTCAAAAGAAATTGATCAAGAAAACAATAAGAAATCATATCTTACATTTTTTGACCTATATATAAAGTTTTATATGAAGCGTAAATTAAAGAAATAGTAATATCAGAATCCTTTATAATGTGACACCAAAAGAAACAGTTTTGATGATTTAGAACCTTACTTAAAATAAATTAAGTTTATTTTCATTATACGGTACTCATTGTTTAACAATAAAATACTTTAAGCGAAATACGGTTTTCCACTCATGTATCATAAGTCTGTAAAATTGTATTTGATTGTCCCGTAAATTATGTCACTCATACTGAAGGGAAAAAAAGATGTTATTGAAAGATTGATACTGTTATGACTCGGCCTGGTAATTAGGGCACTTGACTCGCATTCTGCGGGTTGCAAGCTCGAATCCCGTTACAAAACATGCACGCATAATTCCAAAAATAAACAAACAAACTGTGATGACGTACGTGTATATCCGTATTAGCTAAACTAGAAACTACACAGCGTGGTCACAAGTAAATAGACACCACCTTCTCAGAAAAAATGAAAATTTTCAGTCATATTCAC
>NW_013666353.1:344509-353899 GCF_000517525.1 Limulus polyphemus | reverse complement strand
CTTCTGCAGTCGTTAATCTGGGATCCATTTCGATGCTCCTCTTGATAGCCCTTTTTGTCCTCTCCGATGGACCAGGACAACCGGATGCTGCTCAGTTGTTTCCTTGCCGTGTTTCCTGAACTGCACGATGATTCTGTTTACTGTCGAAAGCGTGATTCCCAAATTATGCGAAATTTGCCGCTGACTTATTCCACCATCTGCTTGACCAACTATCCTTCTTCTAACAAAATCTGACAATTCGAGAGAACCTTGAGTTCTGGGCATGTTGTAGCACAAGATAATTAGTGTGCGGACCATCTTCATTTATATAGTGCTCTGTGAACACAAATTAGTTAGCATAAATCAGTTAAATGACGAAAAATTAGGCGTCTATTTACTTGTGACTACTCAGTGTATGTAATACTGGTAAGATTTAGGATTTGATTATATGCAGTAGTGCTGCCCTCTAGGGAAAGACAGTTTATATTACTGAAAATGGACACTCGCAAAGGTTCATACTGAAAACTGGGCCCAAATAAATGTGAAATATCAATTAAATATGATGATTGTTCAGTTGAATTAAAAGAAAAAGGCTTATGAGAAAAAAAAATTAAATAAATAATAAGCATAGCAGAGTGGATATAGATACTACAAAAACAGTTCATTTAAATCTGAAAAAGAACAACAAGCGTAGCAGAGTGGATATAGATACTACAAAAATGTTCATTTAAATCTGAAAAAGAACAATAAGCGTAGCAGAGTGGATATAGATACTAAAAACAGTTCATTTAAATCTGAAAAAGAAGGAAGAACTTACTAATGTAGTTGGCAGTTAGTAACTACTTGTTGTTTTGGTATTTCTCGTCTAGCTAATTGTAGTAATATATTTATATAAGTTATATTTTTCTAGAGAAAAAATCAAATACAAAATTAGAACTAAACATTATAAACATTTGTCTACAGGTCTTCTGTTTCAAAATAATTAAGTAGAAAATTAAAGAAATATGATAAATACAAATTTAGTTAATCTATTAACGAATTCAGATTCATTAAATTCTGTATCACTACATAACTGGTTAACTTCGTTTAAGATATACTTATATAGAGGTATTAAGTATCAAACCTACAGATTTAGTAAAAAAACAAGGTTATCGCTGTTCTTTCTAGCCCATTGAATATGTAAACTTCGAATTTTATTTTCCATAAACAGCGTGAGCTTATTCAAATTTCTTTTTCACTCTAACTTCATTTTTCATTTAGGTTTTGAACTGAATAACTTCTTATTTACTCTTAAAAAATCTGTTTGAACTTATTCGAACCTCTTCTCTACTCTATTTTTCTGTTCCCATAAACGGAGTTGAACTTATTCAAGTCTCGAATCATTGAGAATTAATTTTCAAAATGGCATTGAAGTCCAGATAAAATCATCCAAACTATTGTTAAAAACGTTAACAGACAAGACGTCTTATTTGGTAACCTTTGTATGTATTATAAAAACCATATAACACAGTTTATGGTGTCATCGATTGGCCAAATTTTGGTTAAAATTTCTTTAGAAATTAATTTGTGCGTACTTACTTCTTAATAAATGCCTCTGTAACGTTTCTTCTTCTTCTTTGATTAAATGTAACTGAGTTTAATGCATTAACGTTTCTGTCACCTGGTAAAACTATTTTTTAACATAATCTTCTTCATGTGATTTCAATTAAACGCTTTGAATAACTTAGCCGTTTTAAGGCTTTTAATTTTTCTTTGCCTTCGTATTTTAGCGTTATAACCTGGCAGACATGCCTTTGAGCCACCACGGGACCACGTACATGGAAGTCACATTAAAATACTTTCTTACGTGAACCATTTTAAGGAATTTCATTTTTCTTTGCCTTCCTGCTGCTGTTTCACTTTCTCTTAGTTAGTCCTTATAAACATCTTATGTGCATGTTTATTTTTATTTTAAGATTTTTTTTGGCTAAAGTAAAAACCACTGGCACATCACAATCATAAAAAAAAAAAAAATTCTGTTTACGTCAAATATTTCGTATAATGCAAGAAATAGCCCAGAAGCTATGTCTATTTAAAGTTTCTCTCATTTAATATAGCCTCCCAGTGGCACAGCGGTATGTCTGCGGACTTACAACGCTAGAAACTTGGTTTCGATACCCGTGGTGGGCAGAGCACAGATAGCCCATTGTGTAGCTTTGTGCTTAATTACAAACAGTCATTTGATATAAAAATAAAGTATATAACTAAACAGATAGCTCGTTTGGTAGATCTATAAACAGCAACAGAACTTTCCTTATGCTTTCAACTGTATCTTAAATGTTTCGATTTTTTAAAAAAACTTAATACAGCTATGCCTCACCTTTTGGCAAAATCAAACAAAATATATTTGTTTCAAACGTTCTGCGCAACACCACACCAAGAGCTGTCAGCGTATAGTCGTCCTTAGTTTTGAACTGATATACTAGAGGAAAGGCAGCTAGTTAACAGTAACCATCACCAACTTTTGGGAAACTCTTATTTGATTGAATAGCGGGATTTGTCCACCTCACTTACAGCGCATACATGACTCTAAAGAGAAGAGCGCTTTTTGTAGCAAATGAATGGGAACCAGGAATTCCCGGACTCACATTCCGGGAGCACTAGCTTTCAGACCAAGCTCGACCTAGAAGCAGAATGTAATGTCGTCTTTGGTTTATTAAGTTGTTACCATTCAGTACATTAGGTCACTTCGACAAATTTCAGCAATATTGGATAGAGAAATACTAGCGAGGTTATATATTATTTTATCATTATAACTTCCAGTGACACTTGGATATTTTGTTGTTATGTGTGGTGGATGTCAAGGTCTATTTATCATTATAACTTCCAGTGACACTTGGACAGTTTGTTGTTATGTGTGACGGATGTCAAGGTCTATTTATCACTATAACTTCCAGTGACACTTGGACAGTTTGTTGTTATGTGTTACGGATGTCAAGGTCTATTTATCACTATAACTTCCAGTGACATTTGGGCATTTTGTTATGTGTGGTGGATGTCAAGGTCTATTTATCATTATAACTTCTAGTGACACTTGGACATTTTGTTGTTATGTGTGGTGGATGTCAAGGTCTATTTATCATTATAACTTCTAGTGACACTTGGACATTTTGTTGTTATGTGTGGTGGATGTCAAGGTCTATTTATCATTATAACTTCTAGTGACACTTGGACAGTTTGTTGTTATGTGTGGTGGATGTCAAGGTCTATTTATCATTATAATTTTCAGTGACGCTTGAACTGTGTGTTGTTATGTGTGGTGGATTTGAAGGTCTGTAATTGTCACTATCAGTGCAATTTGGATTTTGTTTAGAATGTGTAGTGGATGTTTTTTTGTTTGTTTTGTTGTTGAATACAAAGGTATACAATGGCCTGACCAACGCTGAGATCGCAAACTGCCACGTACAGGGAACTTATATTAAAATACTTTCTTACGTCAGTTATCTCTAAACAAATAATTTCAGTAAACAACATAACACTTGAAAAGGATGTATATGTAGAATACACTATACTATACAATTTTCTAGTGCATAAAGCAAGATACTTGAATAAACAGTATACTTGTGATAAAGTCCACAATGAACAAGAGGAATTTCAGTACATAAAGTTCAATAAGTTTTTTGTTTCTCCAACATGAGTTTTTGTCTAAAAGAATGATTCATTGTACCTAGATAAAAATCCTAAAATGAATTAGTTAGTTGGAGATAAAGAATCGGAAAGATAAGAAAAAGTGATTAAGGAAAACCTAGGTCATATAAGTTATTTATTAAATTGCTTATTTTAGTTATAGTTTTTCTTATGATTTTTTTTTTACAATTTTCATGTATTAGGCGCCATTGAATTGGTCTTCTCACTGTGAACATTTTCAAGGAAGCATACCTCCAGAAAACTCTTACTCCGCCTCGCTTCTGCAGAAATACTTCTTACAAACTTGATTCACTTCCATTATTGTTACCCCCCCCCCATACTTTGCTTTCAACGCCCATGATTCTAGTAAAATAAACCACTTTTTCATAACATATAAAACTCAAGCTCATTACATTCTGCTAGATAATACCCTGAAGGTATAATTAGCATTACACTAGGTTACGTAAATTGATATTATAGTATTATACAATGGGCTGAGTTATTCTTACTGTAAAACTAATTTCTTGTTTATTGTAAGGTCCAAAACTTAAGGCAATGTAACAATTTAACATATCACAAATACCAAGGCTTGCAAAAATACATTTATTGTTCAGTGAGAAGTCACCCTGTTGCTGGAAATGTTTTTGCTGAATACGACTATGATTTCAAAAATAGAAATGATTATATCTGAATTACAGGGACTTGCATTGCCTCACAAAAGGATGGTGTCTGTAAAGGTTATTTTATATAATCACGATTAATATAGAATCTATTTCATGAAGTTATGGTCTTAATCTTTACACCAGAAGCAGAAAGTATTTCATGAAGTTATGACTTTAATCTGTACATCAAAATAGAAACTGTTTCATGAAATTATAACCTTAATCTGTACAAAAGAAGTATAAAATATTTCTCGGGGTTATGGTCTTAATTTGTACTTAAGGAGAAGAAACTTTTCGATGAAGTTATAACCTTAATCTGTATACCAGAAGTAGAAAAAGTTTGATGAAGTTATGGCTTAAATCTGAACATCAGAAGTAGAAACTGTTTCACGAAGTTATGACTTTAATGTTTACGTAGGAAGTTAAAACAGTTTCATGAAGTTACGACTTTAATGCTTATTTAAGAAGCTAATACAGTTTCATGAAGTTATGACTTTAATCCGTACACCAGAAGAGCCACTTGTATACATACGCCTTTCTCGTCATGAATTAGATTGTCATATACGTAATTTTAGATATTTTTGATGAGCCACTTATAGGTGGCTTCATACACGCATAATTTATAAGAATATGTAAATTTGATGACCAATAACAAGTCAAGTACCCTTAATCAAGCTTTCAATGAATTTCACATGGACGTACATCATCTGTTTCGAGTCATGAGATAATTTTGCTTATAAAAGACTTCCAATAAGAAATGTTACAATTTCATGAAGTAAGTTTAGCTAATAATCAGTCGCTACAGGCATGATTGGAAGTCGTCGGAATTTACCACTTAATGTAGAAATGTGGCCCAAAATAGAAGAAACATGTTTTTTGAAACTCCCATTTAACCCTTTTAATCTTTTATATAACAAGTAACACACTCTTAAAACGTTAATAAATTAGTAAAGGAAGATTACAATTTAATGAATCCATGTCGGCTTTCTTTTATGATATAATACTGCATTACATGATTTTGCATACCTTATTTTATCATACTCCTTAGAATATTTTTCCACAACAGATATATGGGTAACTGATCTAAAATTTCCAGAATAACTCTTGTATCCCCTCTATAAGAATAGGAGTAACATTAGCAACTCTCCTGTCAGCATACTTCTGTCCACAGACTAATGACCCCCCAAAAAGTAAATAGAAGGGCTCGCATACCTGCCCTTTTACCTCCTTTAAAATCCTATAGAAAACTTTGTTCGGTTCTTTATCCATTTCTAACCTCTAGATTTGTCTATTTACCACAACGATTCAGCCTAATTCAAATATTTCCCATAGAATGTTTCGGGTGAAAATTATTTGAAATATATGACACTGTAAAAACAGGATAGAACATTTAAATGTTTAACCATCTCAATGGTTCATTTTAACATTTTCCTAAATTTTAACATAATTTTAAAATTAAAAGCTGTTTCTCATAAGTCTTTTATTGGATTTCCTGATTAATTTTTTAAAACAAAATCCACAAATTTCTTGTAGTTTTGTAAGACTTTCGTCTCATCTGCCAATTTAAGCTTCTTAAACATATGACGTTTATTTAAGTAAATAAACAAATGAATTTCTGAATTAAGAACGGAAAAAAAAGGGAAAATCTCATAACACAAAAACGGTAGATAATAAATGAATGTTATAGTGTTCATTGTGTTTCGGGCCGGTACCCTTTTCGTCTAGCGATTTTAAACTTTGACACTCAACAAAAAGTCAACGAAATAGAAACAAAATAACCCAAACTATGGTTAACATTAATATTTACCTCCAATAATGTATTGAAAGGATAATAAAGAAGGCCATGTGCAACACTAGAAATCCAAAAATTCAGAAAGTGAGAAAAAAAAAGTCTGATATTTCCATTTAAGTATGAAACTGTTAGCCCATAAAATTCATAAAACAAATACAAAAAAAAAAGATTGATTTACGTTGATTAGATAAGCCCCTAGCGGCACAGCGGCATGTCCGCGGACTTACAAAGCAAATTATTATATAGACCTGGTATGAACGTGAAATAATTATTAGCAAAATCACCAATAAAGAATCGAAAATGCCCTGGATGTATTGTTTTTAATTTCGCGCAAAACTACACGAGGGCTATCTGCGCTAGCCGTCCCTAATTTAGCAGTTTAAGACTAGAGGGAAGGCAGCTAGTCATCACCACCCACCGCCAACTCTTGGGCTACTCTTTTACCAACGAATAGTGGGATTGACCGTCACATTATAACGCCCCCACGGCTGAAAGGGCGAGCATGGTTGGTGGGACGGGGATTCGAACCCGCGACCCTCAGATTGCGAGTCGAGCGCCTTATCCACCTGGCCATGCCGGGCTGTATGCAGTGTAAAAAAATGTCTGTTTCGTTGAATAATGGATCATGTATCGTACGCTGCGGAAACGTACTGATCTGTTCGTGATATAATTCTTGAAAGTTTTAAAGAACTGCTCACACAGAGATTATAATACAGATCTATGTTTACGTTTCGCAACCATTCATAAACACAAAGGATCTCCTCACCCAGGAAATGCAACACACGTCTCTTTCACATTTCGTAACAGTTCATAAAAGTCAACAAATACCTGACACTTAAGTAAAAACATGAATTTTATACAGAGCGAAGAATGTAACTGATCGAGCAATATAGAAGAATATTTTTATTGACCTACACCAGGAGTCGCAACCCGTAACTTTTTGAGTAATTACGCGTAGCTCTATAAATGCTCCCTCCAAAAGTAGAATAACGTAAGTTCTCATTTCTCAGTCATGCATACAGACGGAATGATAATATCAGATGTGCTTTATTTATTTGAATGTTTTTCTTTTGTTGTTTTAATAAAACGAATAGGATACAGTTGTACTTCACATCCGCTTCCATTTTACTTTCCAATTCCAAAGCATTTATTGCTAATACAACAATTGTCGACCAATTAGAATTTAAATGTGAAATGTAAGCGATGTGCCGAATACTCATTAGGTGGTTGGAAGTGTAATGTAACGTTAAGAGATGTTGGGGCTCTGGAAATGTTTTGTTGTTAGACAAAAACAAAAAAAAATAAAAAAAATTGGCTCTTCTTCTTTGAAGGGTTGCAGATCCATGATCTACAGAAACCACAGTTAAATATACAAAAGAGACCGCGGCCAATAATCAAATACAATATATCTTCAAATTATCACGATTCATTGTTTTTCGTCAACTATTTTCTAATTCTTGATATATGAAATATAAGGGACATGTTTCCTCCAAGTGCCTCTCCTAAACTTTAGATAGCGATGCTTGCACACACACACATACACACATATATATATATATATACACACAGTATATATATATGTGTGAAAGTTATATATGAGTATGTTTATACACATATTCATGTAGGTATATATATATATATGTGTGTATGTGTGTGTTCATATATTTTCATTAATTTAATTATTTACTAGAAAATTTAGCTTATCCATATTCTATTCGTATAATGGGACGTTTACTGCTTTTTGAATGTCGCTAACAATGTCTTCGTTTATACATTGTTACGTAGATGATCACTATTTTGTCCTCAGGTGGGCTAGTGGTAAGTTCATGGATTTATATCGCTAAAATCTGTGGCTCGATTACTTGCAGAGTGCAGATAGCCCATTCTGTAGCTTTGCACTAAGAGAACAACGACTGTTTTATTGCCTCGTATGGTCTGGTGATTAGGATACTCGACTCGCAATCTTCGGAACGTGTTCGCCCTTTGAGCCGTGAGGACGTTATAACGTGACAGTCAATCCTATTATTCGTTGGTAAAGGGTAGCTCCAGAGTTGGCGGTTGGAGATGTTGACTAATTGACTTTCCCTAGTCTATCACTTTTAAATTACGGACGGCTAATAAACAAACAAGCAAAAAGAAAAGAACAACAAATTATCGTCTTGCTTTGCATGTCTCAGATCACATTTCACCGATATTTCCTACAAAGCAATTATAATTCGATCATTGCCTGAAGTGGACCTAAGGCCAAGATGTCGCAAAATATATTAATTTGTGGAGAAAGAGTTTTTATTCATTTATTTATTTAAATTCATTTCACTCTTAAAAGCCCCCCAGTGGCACAGCGGTATGTCTTCGGACTTACAACGCTAGAAACCGGGTTTCGATACCCGTGGTGGGCAGAGCACAGATAGCCCATTGTGTAGCTTTGTGCTTAACTTCAAACAAACAATCACTTTTAAAAGAGTACCCTCTTTATTTAATGAAGGTAAGACAGCACCCTCTTTATTTAATGATGGTAAGACATGTATCCTTGGTTTTCTTCTTTTTTCTCTTTATTAAACGAACTAGGTTTGTTCTTTTCTCTGATCCTTTTCATATTTTTAGGAACTAAAAGCAAAAGCAATATGTTTTTTTTATAAATTCCCAATCTGTTCCTCATCACTTTTAACTCATTATCCTAATTCAAAAATAATAATATCTTGTCTCATGGCCTGAAAAATGGCTTTTTGAATATTAGGAACTGAATGTTTATCTCAACATAGCAAGTTATGAAACCTAATTATACAGTGATCATTCTTGTCCTCAATTCAATTCTTACAATAAGAAATCGGAAATTGCCTTCTCTCTGGTTGACTTTCTGACCATTCCTCAATAATCTCAATAAATCTCTCTTCCTCACTACTTGACTCCATACAGTCTTAATTGATATGTCCAAAAATAGTCTCCAACAGTTATTGCATCAGTCTTCTTATTAATAATCACCACGATCTCATTATACAATATCTGATTAATATCATTTATCTGATTAGGTGGCTTATAACAATCGTCAGTTATATAACTTTCTGCCCTTGAAACCCAGATTGTATGTGCTTCATATACATTCAACCTCTTCAGTCTCAACAGATTACAGTTCATCCGTCATATAAAGACCTATCCCCTTCATCATTACAAAATCCATATATCACTATTAAATAACTTATAAAATGGAATTTCTAAAGAATTTCTCTCACATCTAACCACATTTCAGTAATTTCTATCGTATTATAGACTTCCATTTCAACAAGCCCGGCA
>NW_013666353.1:329951-343453 GCF_000517525.1 Limulus polyphemus | reverse complement strand
AAAAACAAAAAAACAAAAACAAACCATTTCAACAAACGCCCTGAAGTCGTCCATTTTGTTCCTAATATTCCTAGCACTAAAATACTAGCAAGTACGCCTTATTATTTAATCTACTCTATTCATCTTGAAATCTGACACACACTTTATTTATCATTATGTGCCATAAAGTTCATTTTTTCATACTCTTCGTTGCCATAGCCGTCCTATCACTTTGTTTGTACGTAATTTGCCAAACTCTCTCAGCACCACGTAAGTTTAAACCATCTTTAATGAATGTCTTTAGAACCTCCCCAAAATACTCTACGCTCTAACCCAGTTAGGTGGATCCCATCTTTAGCACATAATTCACCATACTCTGAAAAATATCCCATAGATTCAACCAGCTCATCCGTTGCTCTACGAATATCCCTGATGATCTTTCATTTAAATTTTGGATTCTGCTAAGTAATCCATTCCCGCATCTATCCTAAGGGAGCAATCCTAAAAGGACCACATGTTTATTTCTCTCTTTAAACTACTGAAGGAGTCCTTTATACATTTTAGCAGCTCTTCTGTTTCACAATTTTCAGTACTCATTCGTATGTGCACAACATAAAAAGAATGTTTTTGGTACCAAGAATTAAACTGTCCTCTACGTTTACCCCCTTTCAAGGAAATTCCAGTCCTAGTGTTTTTATGCTCTCTTTTAGACATAGAAATAACTTTATTAGTACGCTTAACGAGAATCCTTCACGATATAAATCTCTTGATCATCTCGATTCTTATTGAAGGCTTCCAAGGGTTCATATCTATTAAGGACTGATACACAAATGCTAACTGAATTTGTCTCTGTATCCTTAATTGTTTTACTACTGTGCAATCTTGCAAACCCAGCATTCACATCTTCCCCCTTCCTCATATCAGTCTTTACCCTAACTATCCATTTCCTGTCCTGCTTCCATCATTTCTACTTCTAATCTCCTATTTTCTTCCGCTAGTAGCACAAATCTATATCTAACTTATCCTTAAGTAAATATGCTTCACAAGTGTAGTGTACTATATCCTTCAGAACCTCCTGAAAGTCGTAATCAGGTCCACAATTTAAATTATAACCCAATTCTGGTACCCATCGAACCCTATAAATTCAAGTCCATCTATCTAGAAGTATGGTTTTTAGAGGAGTGTTATGGTTAAGTTTTGATAAATGAAGAGCAACACTAAGCTAAAAAATTAATCAAAGAGGCTAAATTTTTTATAACGTGATAAAGAAAACAATACGACGTTTCTAACCTAATACAAGCTAGAGCATCCAAAATAAATGTTATATTAGGCAAAGTTCTAACAAAGTTCACAGAATTTGGCATTGTATTATTTTGATGATTGTAGTCAGACATTAACTTCTGAATTTCAAATTTCTGCTATTTGTCGTTCAAGCATTTCCATATATTCTTGGTAATCTTTCGTCGTCTTTTCTTCTTCAGCTTTGGCCAACTCTTCGAAGACGTTGAACGCAATACCGAGCGCCGTCACCTGAAATGTATCGTTAACAATTCTTAATAACTTATGACTGAAAACAAGAAGAATATGTAATAATATGTCAGCTACAGTTAATCTGCCACGCTCGGTCCCAAAGAGGCCTTTCGTCCAATACGAAGGTCCATCAGTCCGGCTGTGATACCACAAACATACTGTAGTAGTATCGAACCAAGAATGCTACGCACTATGATTCTGTATTATAGCTTTCTTGTATATTGGTGTAGTTCATTCAATATGTTTATAATAGGTATGTTATATACAAGGTTAATTTTAATCAGGTGTTTGAATTGTGAATTCATATATTACTTTTGTGAATTCACATACTCAAAGTAAATAAATATTTAGGAGTAGAGTTTCTATAAATACAGATCATTTTATATATATTGAATTAAAGTTGCACATTCGATAATACTTAAAATAATCAAGTCTACGTTGAATCTGTTGAAGGAAAACTTTGTTTCAAACTTTTAATATGGTTATAAATTTGGAATACAACTTCGATAATGAACTGTTTGTTGGATTATTTATGAAAACAGATGGAGTAATACATAAGGCACTCAAACATAATTCAAGAAATTCATATCCAAGACGTACCTGGAATACGATAAGAAGAGTTCCAATCCATCCTAACAAATTTGATTTGTCTGTTAGATACCCGCTGAGTTCCGCACCACAACCCTGAGGATAGAAATCCTTGAAAAATCAGTAAAATATACTTGAAGTACTGACATAGAGTACCTAATGCTATGCTATATACCTCAGGGACAGAAAACATACTCTCATGCTACAAGTTACTGACATAGAGTACGTAATTGTCATATTATACAGAACATGGACAGAAAACATACTATCATGCTACAAGTTACTGACATAAAGTACGTACTGTCATATTATACAGAATATACTATAATGCTGCAGGTTACTGACATAAAGTACTTACTACTATGTTACACAGTACAGAAACATACTGCGATGCTACAAGTTACTGACATAGAGTACGTACTGTCATGTTATACAGTACAGGAACAGAAACATACTGTAGAGCTATTGGTTACTGACACAGAGTATGTACTGCCATATTATACAGTAAATGGACAGAAACATAGTGTCATGTTGTTGGATACTGACATAAAGTATAATACCTACTACCACGTTATAAAGTACCTAATGCCACATTATATAGTACAAGAATAGAACCTAAACCGTTTGAAGTCACTTGAACAATCGTAATACAAACAAAAAATAAAAATGAAAAATGATGGTAGATTAAGCTTAAAATCCAAAAATTAATAATAAAGTAACTCCTAATAATTAATAACATTAATATTCATATCAGTGGATGACTTTTAGATTGGATCGCGTGCCCTTCTGTTTTCTAGAAAAAAGCATAGTTGATTGTTTTCACTGCAGCATAGGATCCCTCCAAGTATATATATAACTTTGTAGATAGTCCCCTTTAGCAGCGTGTATTGTACAAGTATGTCATGTCACCACAATGAAATCCAGTGTTAGAAGCATTTACATCTTAGCAGCTTTTCATCTCATCAATAGATGAATTCAAATTCGATGACGAGGAACCCACTTGAGACTAATAATGGTTGGAGACGGCTTGAATGGGTAATGAAGAAAAACTTTAATGATGACAAAACCTGATGATGACAAAATTTTGTCGAAACGTTGTACATTTGCTGTTATGTTAAACTTATATTAAAGTTTTTCTTCATTACCCATTCAAGCCGTCTTCAACCATCATCAATAGATGGATGATTGAACTATTTCTTAGGTAAACTTATGCATGGCATTCTTGTTGGCATAATGAATCCCAGTGTATCCAGTACATCTTTGTCTTTGGGCTATATTGAATTAGTGTTTGCCACAGGTGTTGTTTTGCACCATTCTTGATTTATTGAATAATTAGTTTCAAACTTGTATATTTTGCTTGAGAATCTTTCCTTTGTTTTGGTTTCTGCTATTTTGCGCTTTAGGTTGGTTGTCCTTATTACCTCTCGGTTCCTTCTTTTTACAGTATTTACATTCTACAGTATTACAGTGTCTTCGAGATAATGCATCATCATTTCCATGGATCTCTCCGATGAAACAGACATGTTCGATCTGTTGGACTAGATACAGCTAAGGATCAGGGAGACTGAATTCTATTTAACCCTGTAACAGCAAGGAATTAAAGTTGTATACTCAAATACGCCCAACATCTAAGGATGTTGAATGAAAGTTAAAGAGAACATCTTTAGTAGTAGGGAAAATGGATAGTTCGATTCACAGAGAAACTAAATAAATCTCTAAAATCCCCTTCTTTCACTCTTCTGATCATTATACTGTTATTTTTGTTCTCTATGACTAAAGGTGGAATCTATTTTCTATCCAATCCAATCCAATTCTATTAAACAAATCACATTGTTGGTTTATTATTTAAGGCATCTGTAAAATCAGACATATATATGGAAGAGTTATGTCATTTCCGTACAAATGTTTCAAACCGAACATCTTATCCTACGTATCTAGTTGTTCGAGTTTACAGTTTAATTCCTAGAATATGTTTATCATTTATTCTCTTCTATCTAGAAACTTTCTCGAAACTTTACAGCTACATCTGAACTTCTTCCTGTGTTTTTATATCTTTTCTTGTTATACAACGATGTTTATACATCCTTGATTCCTTTTCTCAACACATATTCTAGCTTTGATCCGATATGTTGAGTATGCTGTATTCAAATGGTTTTTGAGCCTCACTTCGTAATTACAATCCATGTTGCCACTTATGTTCATGCTCATTCTGAAGATCATACACATTGACAATAACTTTACAGCGTAGTTTCTATTGCAAAAGGCTATGTCGTAAGGTAGGTGTCCTCAATGCTTAAACGTGAATTTACAGTGCTTAGTAAACCACTTAAATTCACGGTTATATTACATTTAAACTTGAAAAAAATTCACAATTAGTTCTGCTTCCCCACGTAAAAATATATTTATTTATAGTCATCACTTAATCTATATTTTAATTTAAACTTCTCCGTCACTGTTAACTCGCCATTTCTGAAGATGAAGTTATCTAATGAGTTTAGTGCCATGCAAATTGTTTATCATTGTAAACGTTGTGATGTTTTTCTTTATTTATATTCAGACATATAAACGTTAACCTAATATTGTTTCATATAACATATAAAATAACTATATAACGTTAGTTATTCATGTTTATCAAATAATAATAATCACTTGTATAAAATCCTGATAAATGATGTGCAACCATAAAAGTCTTACTTTTACTTGCGTTTATTTTATAACAAATTATATTTCTCACAAAACAATTTCTCGGCATGTGTTCAAATTACTTAAAAGTTCATTTCTTAAAGTTATTTCATTTCCCATCACATTTTACGTTTATCCAATTTGTCTTGTTTAGTTTCATCTTAGATTTTTTGCCATATCACCTATACGTATTTCACTATCGATTTAAATTATTATTAATACTTCTCTTATGTTACTTGCTCCTTATTTTTACTAGGGCTGATTTAGTGTTTTAACTAGGTTAGTCCAATTTTTCACCAAACTTCAGTTTCGATTCTCGAGTAAGTCGTTTACTTCGACGATTTCTATAGTAGACGGTCGCACTGAATATTGTTCTAATCTTTCTTTCTTAGGTATTCGTCTCATGCGAAGCTTCTTGCATTTAACATACTCATGGTGCGATGTATATGTTAACACCGTACCGATAATCACAAAAAGATTTGCAGGTACAAATACTCATTTTCTCGAACAATAATTCCTTGTGGACGATTGTCCAGTTGCTACTTCATTAACATAATACTTTAACTTGTTAATAGCTAACTCTACTTGTGTTGTTGCATAAAATATATTGTCTTCCATCCTTGGATTAATTAACTTTAGGTTTTTATCTGTCAGTACTGTATTCAATAAAATCCTATCTTCCCCTGTTAACAATCCTTTAAAGGAAGGTATTTTAATTTTGAATGAACAGTACGTACACACAATTCTACTTCTAAGGCTTTAAATAAAGATTAATGCCTTCAGCATGAACTGAACGGTTTTGCATTAAGGTTATACACAAGTTGAGTATGCTGTATTAAAATGGTTTTTGAGCCTCACTTCGTAATTACAATCCATGTTGCCACTTATGTTCATGCTCTACCTGACGATCATACACATTGACAATAACTTTACAGCGTAGTTTCTATTGCAAAAGGCTATGTCGTAAGGTAGGTGTGTCCAAAGTTCACCACCCATCCCTGCAGGATTTCCATAAACTAACTTGTATACATAGATGATGGTTTCCCAGTACTCGTTTCAACAGTCCGACCACAAAGAAGCCCCTAGGCGCTGCATCCTGCAACCTTAACAATATTTCTTTGTCTGAAATAGCATGCATACCCATTTCATTCTCCAGCTACGGTATGCGATGGTTTAACATATATGTTGTGTAGACAAGTGTTGTGTTACTTTTCCAGATGAAAAGCTTCCTTGGTTATGCTGTGTAATTTTACCTGGCAAAAGTGGAGGGCTTTTGTCACTGAATCTTGTGTTCATGGATTCGTACTTGTTGCAAGATGCCACGCTTTCCTTACCATAGCTGAAGTACAACTTATTGTAGGTTTCTTTCTTGATGGTCCTATTTTCCGTAATTGATCCCTACTCCTTTTTCTTCAATGCCATTATGTCCAGAAATTCTAAATTCCTGATTTATACACGTCTTTATGAACTGTGTGTATGGATATCTTGAATTGAAAATAAATCACATACCCCTCCCTTAAAGCGAGCAGTATTAGTTGCACCACACTACCTACGTAATTCCAAACAATGTCAAATTGTAGTTCTGATACATATCGTTCCATCGCGACATTATATCGGCTATGGCTGTCATATGACTTGCCGATTTGCATATTAAAAACCGTTTTAATATAGCGTACTCAACCCTCTATATAATCCAAATTGTAACACAACAAATTGCCACTCCATTTTATGCAGTCAAGGCTGTTTTGTCTAGATTTGCTTCATCGACTTTGCACTTACCAGTATCCTTTCCTCAGATCCAATGTTGAAAACCATTTTGCCCTGGATGAAGCATCCAAAGTAGAGTCAATCCTTGGCAGTGGGTAGGCGTTATTTGTTGTGACTTAAGTTACCTACTGGATCTTGTGAATCCCTCTCCACGTTTCTTAAGTACAATAGATAATACTCAAGAATAGCACTTGGTTCCATTGCTTCTTGTTCTTTCATGGCTTTTACTTCTTTGAGAAATTCAGTCTTTTTTGCGACTGAGAGACATCTGGATAACTGGACTACATCTCCAGTATCAATCATATGTGATATTTTATTTGTCCGGCCTAAGTCTTGATACCCACTGGAGATGAAATCTTGGCATTTTATGAACAAGTGAAGTAATCTGTGGGGTTTATCTGTTGCAAGATAAAACTAATTTTCATATCGTCATTCACTGTGACATCTATGAGTTGGTCATATGCAAATTTCTTCATCAGTTCACATGGATCAGCCGAATAAAATAACTGAGCATGTCTTCAGCAAATTCAACCAAAGACTTGTCTTTCCTCTCTACTGTGGTCCTAAACGTTGCTTAGGAAACTTCCCTGTGCTTTGATACTTCAAATATGTTTGAGGATGCATCCACAAATGCTCTGATAGTTGTTATCTCTCTTAGTTTGAAGTTTGCTTGATGTTATAAAATCTCGTCCTTTTCAACAGGAGCAAGATGAATAGCGTTGTTGTTCACTATTCCACCAATTCACTTTAAAAAGTATTCCAAACTATGCCTCGTATGATACAGATTCATTATATTCTTTTGGTTTCTTTTGTGTAATGTTGTAGAAGTCTGCTAAATTCTGTAACTTCATGAAGTTATGATATAGCTGGAGTAGCACAGGAAGGTACTTCAGTCATACATGCCACGGTAGTAGTTGTAAAAGGTGGTTAATGGTGTTAGGAGTTGGACATTTTGTGTACATGTTAAAACAGTTGTGTCTGGTTTGATCCTTGTATATGCCGATTCAGTGTCTAGATATTTTATTCTGGCATTCATGTCCTTCTCTAAATTTCTAATGCTTTCATTTATCTTATTATTACGTTTTTGTACTTTTTCGACCTCGTTGTTATACTTCATTTGTACATTTTCTATGGATTCCTCGACCTTTGATCAAATGAGTTTCTGTTCGTAATTCGTTTGTAAATTTCATTTTTCACTCTAATAATTTCTCTCTAAATTCCTGTTGGTGTGCTTATAACCTTTTCCAAGCTGTTGAGCACCTTTTAGGAACCGAGTGCATACTTCCAGATAAACTTTTAAATTTCAAGTAACAAATAGTAATTGTAACTTTACTCGAGCAATTGTTTATATTCACCTTTTTATGACCTCATAGAAGGTGATTGAAGAATTACTAATAAAACTGAGGCAAAGTTTAAATATCATTGAATAGAACACAATTTTTATTATTTACATCGAAATTGAGATAATTGGAATGAGAAGTTACATACTTGTTCGTTGAAAAGTGACAAGACTTCATTCGATGCAGAGAAGAACAACAGAATTTAATGGGAAGTTTAAAGGACTTAGCAACAAACCACACGTCTGAAAATATGTTTGTAGTTTGTTTCGACGTTCATTTCATATCTTAAAATGTTTTTGTGTTAAATTATATTTGTTTTAAAGCTACTAAAATTATCTTCTATGACTAGACATATGGTAAATCTTACTAGGTTTAGACCGTACAACAGGCAACGGAAAAAATATTTTGGTGACGCAAATCTTTATTTACAGAATATTATTAGCAAATACATTGTATTCAAATAACGTAGATAAGTCAAAGATCTTATTATTTATTAAATTGAAAATAAACTATCTTTATTAGAAATAAATTGATCTCAATCAAGAATATTGTTAGTTTAAATACATGTTGTCTAGCCTGACCTGACGCCATTGTGACATGTGAGGCCAGAGGTCACCAATATATATTTGTCAGTTTCACATTTTATTCTATTGTATTACGGGTTATAGGTAGAAGTGGTGACTCCTATAATTGGTAAAATAAAGGATAAAAACAAACAATTTAATGAATATCAATTGGAAATGAGGTAAATAATAGTTTTGGCCACCTTCACTTCCTTAGAGAATAATATTCAGTTAGTTACTTAGTCATTGTTCTTTGTAGACCATTTAGAAGGTGAGATAATGCTTTACACCTCTAATTCCCCTGATGACTGATGAAAAGAAAATTATTTAAAGCTCCAGGTTCAACTATGGTAAACAATAGCGTAACGTATTTTTGTACATACGTACATACGTTTGACTTGTTTTGAATATATATATATATATTATTTTAATACAAGTAGATTGTGTGCAGTTCATTTATTGTTAAAATTTATCACCAACAAATCACAGACACCTACTGTAAAGAATCCCGGCCTTACAAAACCCGACAAGAATCATACACTAGCTTAAATATTGTTTTTATATCTTTCAAATCCTTTTCCAAACAATCAAGGAAATTTCAGACGTCACGCGTTCATCACTTCGCATCAAAACTTCCTTCTAGCGAACATTACAAATGTCTAAGTTCAAATATTAAAAACAGCCTACCACAGTAGTGTCATGTCACATATTGCTGTCACAGAACACCTACTGACGTGATATACAATACAAATACAGAATTATGGTGCCATATTAAAGGTTACTCACAGAGTAGACGTCACCTACTGAGAGCCTAAATATTTCACAGAATGTAATATATTGTTGTGCTATAGAGTGTGAAATAGACCATCCTCTTGGCATGTTTCATGGTACAAAGACGTAATATAGCACACGTTACAGAATATTGTCACAGAGTACATAGTTACGTTTAAAAAGTCCAGACTTGAGTAAACAGCTTACAACAACTGTAGAGATTTGTTATAACGTTGAATAACTGGTGCAGTATACTGCTTTAGATTATTTTGTTTTGTTTGTTTGTTTGTTTGGAATTAAGCATAAAGTTACACAATGGGCTATCTGTGCTCTGCCCACCACTGGTATCGAAACCCGGTTTCTAGCGCTGTAAGTCTGCAGACATACCGCTGTGCCACTGGGGGGCCTTTATATTATTATAATAGTTTATAAAAAAAGTTCGTCGTGATTTAAAATAATAGCTTATTTATCTGTATAAGCAATTATTACAATTAATAACACATTTCTTCATGAACTATTAATTACGTTAATTGCTTATGTACAGAGTAACATTATGATATAACAGAAGTCCGTAAAGAGTTTGTTATCATGTATAGTTTAACATTTATAGAGAGAAAATAAGTGTTAAATTGAACAGTATTTGGACTGATAGACAAAGTATTTTATCTCACGAGTTTTTAGGTAGAATGTGTTCTTAAAACGAAAAAGAAAACAACAACAATAACATTACTAACATGTAACGTCATGTCTACTTTTTTATTTAACACTTAAAAACTGCACATGTACAAGATTAGGCAAAGCAACTTACCTTTTCATAATATCCCCCTCTTGTATTAGCTATACAAGAATATGGCACTGACAAGTTCTTCTGTATATAGTCTTCTGTGGAAACTGGTCCACAACACATGAACTAAAACAGCCAAAAAATTGGTATGTACTACTGAGCAAGCCGAACTTGGTTATTAGACACAGGTTCTTTATTTAAAAATTGTCGGTATGTTAGTTTCGAAAACAAATGGGGAAATATAAGAACAATGCATTTATTGCACTTTTTATATTTTAGGGCCAAGATAACTAATCATTCTGTGCATTTCACTAAGTTTTCCTCTCTCCATTTCATTATTTTTTTTACTATAAAATATAAAATGTATCATATAATCTTTAATTCCTATTTCCACATTATTTCTTTTCCTAGATCTCTTATTTTGAGTAAGGAAACTGGAACTGGTAACCAAGTTCAGCTTGTTTTAGTTGCAACAATATGGACTAAGTAAGCCTTTTAAAACAGTATTAAGTTGTCTGAAAGACATATAAATCTATGTAAGTATAATAGTACTGTCTGTTGTGTGTTGTATGTCCATGTAACTACTTCGCAGGGTGTGGATAGGTCTTCACCAAAATTGGTATGGAGGTTCATTGAGTCCATGGGGAGATACATACACAATTTCAATTTTGCATTTTGCGGTTTTTATAGGTGTTTTTTTGCCACTACTTCGCCCCCTGTAAATGGATCTTCACGAAATTTGGTATGGAGGTCCATTGAGACTATGGTGAGATACATACTTTTTTTGCATTTTGCATATAGCGATTCTTATGGACGTTTTTACGTTTTTACAATTACATATATGGGAAGCAACTTTTCATGTCCTAAGATAACCTTTCAATAATCATAAATTAACATAACTTCCGTCCAAGGATGGATACTCCAGCTAGTAAGTAATACTTCTAATGAAACGCATTAGTTTCGCAATGCAAGTATTTAATTAAAACATAAGTTAATTAAAAAAAACAAGTATAATGATAATAAGATATAGGTCAATTCAACCTCTCACTACCATGACCTAACATTATATTTAACAAAGTTAACCTTAAGTATAATGTACAGTGGGAAAGAAAAAATCGACGGATCCCTTAACTGGTTATCTTTGGCTTTGAAATATTCTAACATTGAACAAACAATTTATATTATTCGATTAAGACTCAGCTTATTACAAGAGACATTAACAAGTAAAAACCAACACAAATTCAGATAGTGTTAAAATTGATTACAAACATTATCATCAATATCCTGTATGCAGGCTTTAAAACATCTATACTAAGGTTGTTAGTTTCTTACCTTGGTTTGGATACTGTCTATAGCTTGAGTAGCTGAGGTGCTCGTATAATAGCGTTGTATTTCCTGCAACATTGCTTCTGTAGTAAAAATCCTGACCTGAAAAATTCATAAGTATATTTTCTTTCGACATCCGAGATCTTAAGCTGTTTGTTGTCGTAAATATTACTGATAAATTGAATTTTCAAATATAGGCTAAAAAAATACATAAAGTTATCAAGAAGCTCATTTCCAAAGCATATATCTTTATTCAGGTATTTTCAAGATCTTTGCTTAAATTTTATACAGATGTTTTACGTGTAATTACGGCGCCTTTGTAAGCCAGGTATGGAAACGTCGTATATTTGAACTATTCCCCTACTTTAACCAAAGCTTAAATATCATGACTAATATTACATACTTATACTTGCTTGGTCCTGCTTCTGTGCCATGCGTCCTGGAATAGTGTCATTCTCATATTAATTGTAGAAGCTATAATGAGTGTATATTTTATGAACCTCCCGGAATATGTGTAATATTATTAAAGTTACACTACTTCTAAGAGCCTTGTGGCTGAGCTCATCCCGTTTAACTTATTAATTTATAATGTCTCTTTTATGCTTAAGCTCTTCTTATCACGTGTTGTAACGAGAATCTTTGGATATACTATTGTGTATAACTACGTCAAACTTCCCATACTCATTATCATATATACTGGATTATCACTTTGCAGGTTCTTGTATGAGTGTCTTTAGTCACTGGTGATCAAACCTATAAATCTAGAATAAAATTTATGACCCTTAGATTCATATATATTACATTAGAAATTTTTCAGTATGAATATTTAGAATTATATGTAAAAAAATCTTATAATCTTATATTAAAAAAATCTGTATTGTTTTGTTTAAAAAGCATTCTTAAATCAATTTGTGAGTATTTTTTGCTAAAATATCTGTGTAATTGGTTTTCACATCCAATATGTGTCTACCCGTATATGTTAGTAATATATTTATTGTTTTTTCGGGAACATTAAATTTTATTTATTTGTCTTTGATGACTTTATCTAAATACTTACAAACAATACTATCTATCATACTTTTTGGAAAACCTTCTTAATTCAACAACATTTTGATCTTGTTCAGTTTTTATGAAAATATCAATACGTTCTAGTTATTTTATACGCATGATGAATTAACATTTTAACCAAATTTATTTTAAAAAATCTGGAATTCAACCATTAAAATTAATGCATAAAGTTTTAAATGTTTTATTATGGTATATTTCACATTAAAAACTCCCATGATTATAATGTATCAATGTATTGAAAAAAGCCAAGTTTCTGGTGTTCTACTCTAAATGGTATATTTTTGTGTTGATTCTTAAAAACTAAATTACATGTTAAGATTTACTAAACTAAATTAACATATTTGCGTTAATTCAAAGTTTTAAAACTCATTGGAGAACTTTCAAACCACCACTTTTCATAGTGACACAAAAACACATTCGTAAATGATGGTGTTACTCTTGATTTCAATGGAATTCTATCAATTTCATCACTCTATGTAAATTCGGCTTTTCGCTTTATATGTGTACTCAGCTAACTCTTCCCATAGTTCATTATTTAGCAGGACTAATCTTGGCAATCCGACTCGAGTTGGTCTGGAGGTGTCTTTAACTATGTGATGTAGCCCTATTATCAACTGTAGTAAAATGCCATCAGAATGGGAGATCACCCACGCATGGTGGGAGTCTAAGAGTAGTTTCTCGGGGTCGTTAAACCCGAATCTGACTTCGGATTTTGAGTTCGTGGCTATTCCGGGACTTCATGTTTGAAATTTTATTCATACACCCACTCTCAAGACAGTTAGACAAATCTTGGTACATATGCTCAGGTACCGATGGTGAGTGTTATAACGATGTTTTTGGTCGGGTCCGGACCCCTTCTCCCACCCTTGCAGCTACAGAAGTAATTGAGGATAATGGAGGAGCTTGATCGGTATATTGGAGCCTCTGTAATTCATGAGGAGAAACTTTAAACCCTGCGGCGGAGCGCAAGTATTTTATGTTAGTATATATCATAATCGCTACTTCTTGGCGAGAAACCCCCAAGCCACAATACCAATACTCCACCGATTAACGCCTTCCACGAGCTAGATACCACCACCTGCTTACCCATACCTATAAATATCC
>NW_013666353.1:309234-329818 GCF_000517525.1 Limulus polyphemus | reverse complement strand
GAAAGTAAACCTACAGACACCGGTCTTGTTTAACAAAATCTGGCTACAAGAAAATCTGTCACCAAAGTACACCAATGACTATATCAGAAACTATTGGTCGAGTGGACAATATTTTATGTGTTTTGGTGGTCTTATTCTAGCATATTCTTCTTGTATAATTAATTGACCTCTTTATTAGTTGAATTAAATAATTCGTTATTTTGTTGTTTTTTTGTCATTGTGGGATATCTTTCTAATTTTAGTATCATAATTTAAAATGTTATACATTTTAGAAATATAGTCAGTCTTATTCCAAAGCTTTTATAAGGTATAATATAGCTATTTTTATTAGTTTCTTTAATACTAACAATTATTTGTTAAGACTATGTGACTTATGTTTAAAATTATAGCTCTTTGACAATAAAAGAGCTATTCCACTTGTTTAAACTCTAAGGCTACTAAATAATTTTTATCCCATAGTTTTTTGTACTAATTGATCGAAAAATAACAGATAACCCTCAAAATGTAAGAAGAATCACAAAGTTTTAACCACGGGATAACACTTTCTTTTCGATTTCACTTAAGACATAATCCAAAAACTTAAAAATGACGCTATTATGGAAGTTAAGAAAAGTGTTATCTATTTGATCTTTTGTTAGTTGATTTAGTTTTTCTAAATGTTTCAACCAATAATTTATTTTGTATATCAATAAAACATATAGGATCATTATAGTCCCCATGAATTTTTATTTAGCTATAAATAAGTCTCTTGAAATTCTTTTCCCAAACTTTCGTTTAATTTACATTTTTATCTAATTTCATGGTTTAGTATCTATCCTTTAATATTATGACATTGTTTAGGTTGACAAATATATTTATTTTACTACTGAACCCAAGAACAGTGCTAAGACGGACGTAGCTGTACTATTGAAGATGCGAATGGGATCCTTTGGTGTGTTATGGATGAAATATAATGCATTTTTTCCAATCTGCTGCTATGATAAAACCAATACATGATATATACTGTTTTAAATTACTATCTGTTTAAAACGCAGACTGCACTTACTCGAACACTATTATGTTCAAGCGCTTGTGGTGTACCAGTGTGACTATTTAACTGTGGACATTCAGCTTTTCAGCTCGCAGCTGGTATGATTATTGGCACGGTAAAGAAGATAAAATGGACGTAAACTAAAAGAACCTAGTGTCACAGCCACTTTAATTGATCCGAAAACAAACATACAGTTTCCAGAGTAACAGAAGTCTCTAGTTGAGGATTGTGCTAAAATAAGAAGTTGAAACACACACGAATAAATATATCGCACAAGGAGTTTGTTAATGTACATTTAGAGGACTGCAATGGTAGAGAAATCTCAACAATGTAAATAAAAAACTAACATTTTATGACACATTTCACGTTGTTTCAGAGGCCTTGATAATGTATGCATTTATGTGCATGTGAATGAACTTTCTTGGTCATTTAGTGTGAAGAGATGAAGTGCCTATTGATTCTGTGAACATTGCAGTGGTCAAGAACTGGCACCAGCCTGAGGCTAAATAAAAAGTCTACAGCTTTCAAGATTTCATAATGTCTTTCAACAATTTATAGCAGTTTCTCCAGAATAGTTACTAATACACACTTCCTGAGGATTAACGAATTTGAAGACACATTCCAGGGTTTAAAGATTACTATGGTTGAAGCACAGTTGGTGGTTATCCTCATCAAGGCTGTCCATTCATGCTGGATGATGCCATTAATTATACAGGAGCGTATAGAATACATAATTATATATCCCAAATTACTGGTCAGATAATGGGTAGGGATGGATTATGCAAAACTTCTAGCTATGGTATGCCCCTGCAGCTAGTAAGTAACTCAGATCTGACTGGACTGGTCTTTATCTTCTATGCTAACAACTTAATGAGGTGAGCTACGAGACACAGTAGTGTATGATGTGAGTAAGTGCATCAAAAATATTTACATGCTTAAAGATTGCATCATTAATAGCCTCATATCTACCGGTTACTCCAAGAATCAAAAGAAGAGAAGCAGTTTGCCTCTGATGACAAGAGTACTGTACCATTATGATCTTGATAAGGAGGAGGAAACTGATACTGCATATCCGGTAATTATGGAGTAGTTGAATGAAAGCTTCATTATACTGCAATGATCTAATTATTAAGGCTGGAATAAATTGCTTGAGCAAAAATGGATAACCTGTTGACTCAAATATTAATAACGGTAAAGAAATGACGTTTCTTGTTTCAAACTATTGAATGACAGCTCACATTGAAACGTTTTCAGTATGCTGTGTGATAACTGCTCAATTATTGTATTTTTAAGTTAGTTGGTTGATTGAAAGACCAAAAGTTGAAAAACATTTTAACACTTACTTTCAGAACTACTGAGTGATGTCTGGTTGCAAGACATTGTTCTGATGTTTTGAAATAATTGCTTAATATATGCAGCTGAGTGGTAGCAGAATTCTTTTGAACAGAACTTGTGATACAAACGACATACAAAGCTAGAACAGCTGGGGTGTGAAATAAGACTTAGAAGCTGACAGTTAATCTTTCTCAACTGTTGATGATAATTATGTAAACGATCATAATATGTGCAGCAGAACAATGTTCATGAACGGTAAATATCACACTGACTAGCTTGGAACACACTGAAAGAGAAACATGGCGGTGGTTCTGACATTTCTTAATATCACACTGACTAGCTTGGAACACATTGAAAGAGAAACATGGTGATGGTTCTGACATTTTTTAATATCACACTGACTAGCTTGAAACACACTGAAAGAGAAACATGGTAGTGGTTCTGACATTTCTTAATATCACACTGAATTGGAACACACTGAAAGAGAAACATGGTGGTGGTTCAGACATTTCTTAATATCACACGGACTTGGAACACACTGAAAGAGAAACATGGTGGTGGTTCTGACATTTCTCAATTCTGGTAAGAGATATTTTCAGCTTTGTTAGAAATTGGAATATTAGTTACAGTGTACTTTCGTAATGATAATCTACATCATATTAGGTGAGAAATATGTTGTATCCATTGTTTTTACTGATATTTCTGTAGGGATATTTTGCTCTTGATGCAACTGGAATATTGACAGATTGTGTGATCAAGTTTTCGTTACGATTACGTATTCATTAAGAATGAAAAAAATTGTGTAGTTTTCAAGTAATTTGAATTTTGAAGTATACTTGGCTTGTACGGTTGAACTATTTCTGGTATTAGCTGATATTACTGAAAGTTTCATCTTGATATTATTTGTAAGTAATATAGTAATTATATAATAATTTTATCTTAGATACATTTAGTTGTAATGCAGTGACATATTTTTTGTGATGGCGACGTGAACACACTTCTGTAGTTAATTGTGAAAGCATAAAAGGTTTAACTTATTTATTCAGATCACACTTGACTTCTGTCTGAAAGCAGGTTGGTGTCGCAAACATATAGTTTTACAAAACCAGTGGGTTGGAAGCATTAGTCTCTTCGTTTAAAGCAGTTGGCTTAACTTCACTTATATGATGCAGGCTACCATTCTTCTTCCATTTTTATTGATATATTAGTAACGTTTGGAGTTAAGGATTCCAAAATTAAATTTTCAAAACCACTAGTATAGCCATTTTCAATATCACTAAGGAGCTTGATGGTCAAAGGTCAAGACAATCTCTTTTAAAACATAACATATTAATATTTCAGTAAGCAAAATACTATAAATGTGTTTGACTCTCACACATACCTCCAATAAATGCACTTGAGTTAAAAAAGTAACTTTATTAGCATTATAATCACTGATTCATATTCTTAATGAACATAATTTTCCATTGATTTGTTTGTTTGTTGAATTTTGCGCAAAAATACTCAAGGGTTATTTGCGCTAGCTCTCCCTAATTTTGAAATGATAAACTAAAAGGAGTGCAATTAGTCAACACTACCCACCGCTAACTCTTGGCCTACTCTTTATCAAGGAAACGTTGAACTGACTGTCACATTATAACGTTCTCAAATCTGAAAGGGCGAACATGTTAGGTGGTGGTATTCGAAAACACAGATTGCGAGTCGAGTGCCCAAACCATTAGGTCATGCCAGGCCCATTTTCTATTGCAACATTCACATTATTATTGAAGCATAAGGAATTCCTATTTATAGCTATTTGATTTCGTTTTCTCTACTTCTGAAAATATTATTGTCTGTTGTGATTTTGCAGTCACTACTCTTGTACAGTGCTATGCAAGGAAGGTTTTCCTGAAAAGTTACTCTTACTGAAACACTGTACTCTACAGTCACATTTGACGAGTCAGTCGCTGCTTGTGGAGCTAGTATATTGAAATATTTTGTTGGAACAACTGTTTCTTCTATTGCTATTTTCCATACGTTTTCAAGAAAAGAGAGGATTAGCAGTCTTGGTTGATTGTTGCCTTTGCTCATTATTGCTTTTAAATTGATATTTTTTAATATTGGGTTCAATGCCCCAAAACCTGGTGGTAACGTTTTGGTCCTAAAACATCCCCATTATAACTCGTCCACCATCCTGATTTTTTCTTATCTTGGTATATACTCCATTCCATAGGTAACGTATTTCTACAGTTCCAACTCATAGAAGTGATAAATCAGATCTTCTTCAATTTTTTTTAAAGATGCTTATGAAAGGCTGTGATCTCATGTTCGGATTCGAGACTAAGATATGTTGTTATTAATTTCTTCTCTGAAGTTTCAATGATCTCTCGTCGAGCATATCTCGTGTATGTTTTTCCTGTCTGTGAGTTCACTATGGAAATGGCTGTTTGGGAGAAAATCCATCAGAAGGATGAAAACGTCACTATCACAAGAGTGAACGTTAATGTGACGAATGGTGTTATCTTGTTGTCAGTGTGGAGTACATGAAACATGATCATTGTATCTGCTTCCTCGTGATTGTGCTCTACAATCTCAGAATCAAATAGATAGGGTCTATTAGAATACGTTGATATCTCACATACGCCAATGAAACTCTTCTAAATGTTAGAAAATATATGAAACATACCTTTTCTTCGTCTTCTTCTTTTTTTTTGAGTTTCAATGTGTGTGTGAGTAAAGTTTTTCATTGTACAACTTTAATGTTCATCGAACTACTGATCTTTTTGTTTTGCCATCTTGTCAATTCTACCGCAGATCGTTATTTTCTGGAATTAGTTTGCAGGAAATGATCTCCAGAAATTTAACCTGACACATATTAATGTGGAAAATTATGTCTATCTTTACTGCTTCGAGAACTACCATAGGTGGAACAATTTTCACAACCACTATTTGTACAATGAGGAACTTTCCACCACGGTGTTTCAAAATATCACCATTAATGTTTTCCTCTATTTCTGAAGATCTGCGTATATTTTATTCCAATGAGTTGATAGTGTCTCTTTTGATGATAACAACATCTCACTTCCAGTGGTATGACTCTACTGCAGCTGGAATGTATTGACAACAACTCACTTCCAGTGGTATGGCTCTAGTGCAGCTGGAATTTATTGACAATAACTCACTTCCAGTGGCATGGGTCTTCTGCAGCTGGAATTTATTGACAACAACTCACTTCCAGTGGTATGGCTCTACTGCAGCTGGAATGTATTGACAACAACTCACTCCCAGTTGTATGGCTCTACTGCAGCTGGAATGTATTGACAAATAACTCACTTTCAGTGGTATGGCTCTACTGCAGCTGGAATGTATTGACAATAACTCACTTACGGTGGCATGGCTCTACTGCAGCTGGAATGTATTGACAACAACTCACTTCCAGTGGCATGGTTTTACTGCAGCTAGAATTTATTGACAAGGCCGATGAGCTCAGGTGTGATCAAGAAGAAGCTATTCAATTCTGCTTCATTTTTAGTGATGCTAGTGATTCTACGAATTACTTGATGTCTATGATCTTTTGCTCTAGAGTTTGATCAACAAAGAGGTTAATAAATGAGATTTTTGACTATGTCATGAGAAAATCTCCATTTTTCTTCTTATAGAGTAATTTTTCCGTCGCTAGAAAAAAGTAGCATAATTTTCTGTTCATTTAGATTGATTTCTCCTGTTCCTCAATTAATTCGTAATTTATGTCTGTGTTTCTTTAGTTAAAACTGAAATGTATGAGTGTTATGGTCTTCTTCGTTCAGTACTATATAGCTAGATCACGTTGAGAGTAAACTATCATGACATTTGAATAGTTAGGCAGTCGCCATCTTAAAAATGATGCCTACATTTGTTTTTTAAAATATAATATTTTGAATCACGTACCTTCAAAACCTATGATGTATCAAACAGTTTTTATATAATAGTCTGTGGAAGTATTGATGTTCTTTTATTTTGTGCCATTAGGTTTCAAGATAGTGGCTGAAATATCCAAAAATATGTCAAATAATGACAAACAAAATTTCTTCCTTGAAACATAAAGTCAGTAATCACACCACTGAAATGACTGACTAACAAGCTTAATAAACTAATATCTCACAATTTCAGTCTCAAGGTAACTTTCTAATAGACTCAATAATCACTGCAGATAACCAGCTATATACATCTTTTCGTTGAACCAAATAACACAAACAGAAGCTAAGAGCTATTGCTATGTCAATATTGAGTAAATCAACATACCATTTCACCAGTGGAGTATTTCCAAACAAACACACACAATGTGATTTCCGCAACAACAGGAATCAGAAGCAAGGTGTACTGGAAAAGTGAAAAATAAAACAAATCAATTATAGGATTTATTAGAAGACAAAAATATTGAAATAATTGATAAAAAAAATATTTATTTAAGGTGACTTAATTGTTCAAAGAAATAATATCGACTATTCTAGCCATTATTAACCAAATTACTTCTGTCAATACTATAGAATATGATAAACATTTGTTCAGGTATTTTATAAATGAGTTTCTAAACGATTTGATAGTTTAAGTTAACAATTAAATAATTTGTAGGCTTAGGTTAAATGTTTCCAGTGGCCCAGCGATAAGGCTATAGGCTTATAACGTCACAAACCAAACGTCACAGCACAGATATCCTATTGTGCAGCTTTGTGTTTAACCAAAAAATAAAACAATTAGGTTAAATAATATTTGTTTGGTAGAAATTATAGTGTTTAAGTCTATTTATTGTGATAACAGTCTGAAATATTTCACATTTAGAACAATATAACTTGTAATATTGATTATGTGCTGTATCATCACGATGCAACTTTGTACTATTGATTAGGTGTTGCATGATTTTATTAAGATACAAACAATGTTTGACAATAAGACATATGTTTTTTTTCGAATTAAATTTTAATATTTTGGGAAATGTTCTGGCTGAAAGATGTATTTGGAATGTAAAGATGAATCTGTCTTCATATTTTGTGAAATAATGAAACTACTGATTTCGGAAATAAACCCAAATATTACCTAAACATAACTTTTTTGATATTTTACTGATAGGTCGGTCATTAGAGGATTTAATTTTTTTTTATTATTAGACAATTCAAAGCAATAAATGAAACTGATGGAAAAATGAAAACAGTAAAAAAAAAATGTTTATTTCAAATATTCGCGCAAGCCTAATGAACGGCTATCTGTGTTAACCATCCTTAGTTTCATTTGATAGATTAAATGGAGAGCAGATAGCCAATAGCATTCACGGCCAATTCTTGGGTCACTCGGATCGAAGTAACATGTGGTACGTTCATCACAAGCACGCCCCCTCCCCCCCAAGGAAACAATTAATTTCTAACAGAACTGGCCGATACGAGAGAACATTATTAATATTTACAAACTAATATCAAAGTTTTAACTTCAAAATATTTTTGGAATAAAAACACTTTCCTAAATATCTGAACTACAATGGCAACGGTGTGCTATAAAAAGATTTATGAAGAAAAGAAAGGTTTGGATGTTGATACGAACTTCATATGTTGATATAAAAGAAGGCTTTACTCTTATATGGAAATACAATAAAGAAGGTAAAGAGGGTTATAGCTACACTTGATGACCGAAGTACCAGTAACAACTGCTTAATACAAAATGGTCTTAAAAAATTCCGAGTACCCTATACTAATAATGCTATTATATTTATACATATCCTGTATTGATTCATGTCGTGGAATCAATGAGTTTGCTTTCAGGGTAGCTGAATCTGCATTTGGCACTGAATTTTGTCTTTCCGGTTCTTTTTTTGAAACTGTGTTCATACCCTCTCCTCACAATCTAATGGGACCTAACATGGCATATGTGTTCAGGTACCACTAGCGGGTGTCCTAACGGGGTTTGTTTTTCGGGTACAAGCTCCCCCTTTGGGTAGTTATAGAAACACTTGAAGACAATGGAGTGGTTTAACCATCACATTGGGGCCTCTGTATGTCATAAGGATGCCTGTAAGCCCCAGCGAGCTCGTGTGTTTTATACTAGTAATTCCAGCTTGCAATAAATTCATTCAATCAAATATCAAAACAGTAACTTTAATTTTCTAATTAAACATTTGGAACTTCATTTGGAAAAATGCTTTACAACCAAAGGCAGAAAAAAATAACCTCTATCTAACTACATTATCCAAGTGTCTCCTACATTTGATAGCTATATATAGGTGAATTATAAGCTCGTTTGTGGAAACCTCTTGAGGTTTTTTTATAATTTTTTGCATTATTGTAGTGACACCACAAACACCATCTTATTTTTATATGGAAAAATAGCTAAAATAATCATGTCTAAACAATATAAGATGTATATAGCTCTTAAGGTTTTTTTCTTTCTTACGTACAAAAACGTGATTCTAAAAATAGGGTTAATGTGGTGTATAGTTTCCGGACACTATATTCAAAGATATGAATACACTGATCATCAGAACATTAACAATAAGAAATATCACGAATACACACAAACACACACACACACACACACACATATATATATGTATATGATTCTATTTTGTTTGAAAAAGCATAAAAATCTCAGTTAATGATGGCATTGAACATCGCAGAAGTTATAAATGTAATACAGTCACAAGATAAATTGTTTCATCTATTTAATTCAAAATGTTTTTCAATGGAAATGTATGTATGATATGATATAATTCCTTAATATGAAGTTTCACCAGGAAATCTATACCGATATGGAATACATAAACTGTAAGACCCCTGCACTTCATTGCCAGTTTTTTCAAGTAATGCACAGGTTTAAAAACTTAATACAGTATGTCTTAAGTTTCATTGACGGTTTTCTAGGCTTATTGGAATATTTTTAACATTTTCACGAATCATACATTATTTAAGAATAAAGCATATGCAAAATTAAAACAACCTACAAAATTAATGGTTTTAAACTAATTAATGCAAAATTCCCAGCTAATGACTGGTTAACCAAGACTTTTAAGGAATTTTTACATTCCTCTTTCATATCACTTAGTGAAACTGACAAACAAAAGCGGGAAAAATATCCAAGAAAATCAGGAGGTCGATAAAGGTGATGAAGACTGACCCCGATATATGCCAGGGATGGAAGAATAAGCTGACCAAGAGGTAAAAGCTATATCGCCTTCTTGGTTAGTTCCAACTGTTTGAGAAGGTGGCTTGTTAATCGCACTTGACAACTACTAAAATAGCTTTCTGTTTGTTTGGTTGTTTTCAGAGCAAACAGCTCTCTAAAGGACACGGAAATAACACAGAGATGTGTAGACACTTGCAATAGCATACAAATGATC
Organism: Limulus polyphemus; assembly: GCF_000517525.1. NCBI lineage: Eukaryota > Metazoa > Arthropoda > Merostomata > Xiphosura > Limulidae > Limulus > Limulus polyphemus. The sequence goes on along the minus strand of NW_013666353.1, from coordinate 320,114 downwards.
TTATACCACTGAGTGGGTACAAAACATAAGTTTAATTTTGCGGTCACGTTGTATCAAACTAGTGATGTTATCACGCGCCAAAAAGCACATATACCAGTGTAAATAAGAAGCAAGGTGTGATATAGCCAAGAAATGGTCTAACTTGACAATGTGTTATTGCTGGATGTTTGCATTTTTCTCATGTAATAAAGTGTTACTGGTAGATATCAGTATTTCCCTCATTAAATAAGGTTATTAAAAGAAAAAAAAGGATAATGAAATATTACAAATAACGACCTTAATGGAAAAAAGGGTTATTTAAAAAATCTAAACATACATAAAAAATGGCATATTTTACTTTTTCTTTTAATGATATGTGGCTGTTAGGAAATGATAAATGATGACTAAAGATAAGACAGTTGAGTAAACAAAGAACCAAACCGAGATTTCGGTATCAGAAGACGGTTATCGTTCTTTGTTTCATAGTATCTGATCTGATATACAAACAGTTTTTTGAAAGACTGAAATTCACGTGTTTTTTTTCCAGAATGTAATGATCCAAAACTGAAAGTTCTTATCCCAACGCTAACTATGTGTTTTAATTATTAGCGTTCTGCTATAGATTCTATTTATATCTCGTTCTAATAGTGTGTGGGATGTTTTAATAATATTTCTAATAGTTATTTTTTCTTTGGATAAATTCTTGCTTTAGATGGTTTTCTCGAGAATTTCGTGTTAGGTATTTCTGTATGAATTTAATACCACTTGCTAACAGAACTCCCCCACCTCCAAGAAAATATAAACAGAAGAATTAATTTTTACATTTTAATTTATTACGATTTCTAATTTGACCAGCCTTTAACAATATTCTCTAAGGACATCATTTATTGTGATTATGTAAATACATTTCTGTAAACTCTCAAGTATTTGTTTGTGGTTAAGCACAGAACAATACAATGGTCTATATGTGCTGTGCCCACCATTGGTATCAGTTTTTAGTGTTATAAGTTTCACACTTAATACTGTACCACTGGGAGAGGGGGGGGACACTCAAGTAAGCATGACATATTGATACGATAAACGCCTGGAACATTAACAATGTTTGTATCATTAGTTTATTTGTATTTTAAATCTAAATGTTTTAACAGCATAAAAGAGGTCTAAGCTGTAGGCAAAATTGATTTATTATACTGCAAACAAATTGCTGACAAATTATGTTTCACCATAGAAAATATCTAGCTAAGCACTTAACAACACTGTGTGAAATTGGTTTGGTATTTATTCTTTTCAACCTATATTGCATTTCGTTCAGTATACAGTCGAATCTACTAAGTTCTAATTTTTAACTGACAGTCACGGGGAGTGTAAGTTAAAGTAGTCAACAGGATCCGCCCCTCTACATGGCTACTATTAACCGAATAATAGGATCGGATGTCACAGTTATAATACCTTCATAGCTGAAAGTATGAGCATGTTCTGCGGGGTATCTAGGCTTGAATCTGGGACCTTCCGATACACAATTAGGCCATGCCCAGTCATGTCGGAAACTAAGGATAGTGCTCAGTGAAACGTTTATAATTAATTAAGTTATAGAATTTTTAAACTTTGAAGACGATTGATCAATATACTTAGAAAAGAAGCTACTTGCTTGGCCATCTAACAAACCTAAAATATTTTGGGGGCATTTGTATTCTTAAAGGAAAAACATAAGTTCAGAAAACAAGATCAAGGCGTGTACAGCATTGAATAGAATCTGCATATAAATCACCTAGCACCCGTTCTCTATTTCAACAAATGACTAAGTTCCTGTATGGTACAAGCGCGAGAACAGAAAGAACATTATAATAGTAGGCAAATACCGTCCAAAGTAATCTAAAGTTTAGATCTAGTCTTAGAGAACCACTAGTTCATAGTTTCGACACTTTCATGTGTAGTCAAACATTTGTTTATTAAACCTGTATCCGTATATACGTGTGTTTATTTTAAGAAAGAACCTTCTCCATTAAGCACTTTATCTCAAATAACTATGAGTATATTTTGTTTAAAACAACTAGTGTTACATGTTTAATAGTTCATTTGCTTGGGAGCTTTAAAGAAAGTTTATTTTATAGTCTGTTTACGTATAGTAATATCAACTTACACTTAGGAAGAGTTTTTTATGTTTCATGACGTATATCCCCCAAATACATAGTAGGAAACTAAACGGACCAGCCGCGACTGCTATAATGGCACCGATGGTAATATGGTTGACGGTCAGGCGTTCACTAGATTTCAGTTCCAACTGTTCTTCTCGGATTGCTAGTCCTGTTCCAAACTGAACCAATGCAAACACCTTGTAAAAAACAGTAATTGTTAGTATAATAATATCTACATAGAATGAAAATAATCTAAATGATAATGAAAAATTACACTAAAATCCAGTGATAATAAACGAAAAAAACAAACAAAATGCACAAGAATAAGTTAAATCTAAACTCTAAAACAGAAGCCATGTTTAAGCATAATAATGAACAGAAGAAATCATAAGGAAATGTACTAAACAAAACAGATTAAAATTTGATTAAAATATAAAATAAATATTGTGTGACACTAAATGCAACAAGTTACAGAAAGAAAAGAACATTTGAAATTTATGATAACTGAAAAAAAAACTCCTCTAAATATAATAACAAATAGAATAATTTGCAAAAAAAGAAAAAAGTGGTAACAGGGAGAGACCATCTTGAAATATGCTTACCTTTTTTATATTATGTATGACCGACTTCATGGTAATTCCCAACAGACTTACCATACCTACATCGTATGATTCTATGTTTTCCTTATATTGGAACTATCCGCACAATTTTGATAAAACGATTTGAATTTTTGGAGATAGCCTCTTAGCCTACGTCTATAGAATATAAATGAAAAAAAAAAAGTTATCAAAATAGTCTTAGAAGCTCTCAAACCTGGAACGGTCAAGGCAGTGGCGTCTTGTTCATAGGCACTGTTAACCTATATCCACCGCAAATGATATTTTATAAATGTCATGTTATAAAAAGGGAAATGAGATACTGTATATCTACAAAACTTAGAAATTCTAGACGCAAAAATAAAAAATAAGCAAAATATTTTTACTTAAAAACCTTTTACCAGTAAATGTTGCACGTTATTATGTAACGTAACATAATTGTAACATAACAATTGTATCAAAGTTTGTTTGTTTGTAATTATGCACAAAGCTACACAATAAGCTATCTGTGCTCTGCCCACCACGGGTATCGAAACCCGGTTTCTAGAGTTGTAAGTCCGCAGACATACCGCTGTGCTACTGGGGGGAGGGGACTTGTATCAAAGTAGGTAAGTATGAGGGATTTTCCCTATTAATTAAATAGCGTTGTTATTAACGTACTAGTAGGGACTATGTTTAATTACCGTACAAAGTACTAGCACTGCAACTTTTATAACGTGCGATTAACAGAGTGATACTTGCTCTTAAAGCTTTTTAAAAGTATTAAAACATGGTTTCATAGAGCGAAGTAGATAGAAATGGTGAATTTTCTTTACACCGAAAAAATAACGTAGAACGTTTGATTACAATATCAAGTTTTGTGCTTCTGCCTTTAGGATGGCGAGCGATACGTGTCTGTTTAACACTCGATACGCTAGATTACACTGCTAATCCGTGCTAAAACATGAAACTTACCCATATGTCTATATTACACGAAATAAAACATGCTCATAAACTTACCCCTATGATTATGTTGCACAAAATAAAAAATAACTTAGTATTCTTGATAATTTCTTTCAATTTGACGATTTTCTGTTCAAAGCTCTCCATTTTTATATTAGTATATATATAAACTTTGACTAAGTATTTGCCTTTCAGTAGCGCACTCTATCAGTCCAAATAAGCAAGAAGATCACCTGCAGTAAATACACGAAACGTGACCAAAGTCACGTTAAAAAAACAAAAACATTTTTATATCATGAAGTAAGAGAATTAATAATGTTTACTATAATTTGATAATGAGGAACACACTTTGACCCTAAAAAAGTTTAGAGGTGGCTTGAATGGGTAACGAATAAACTTATTACAAGTCTAAAGATTAGTATAGAGTAAAAAACAACTACAAGGACAGAGCACGCCTCCTGAGATTACACAAGGGCTCGCTAGCGCCGCCTGTCGTTATGGTCTTTCACCCACCACTACTACGGGCTACTTACCCGCACTTTAGTTGACACGAATATAAAACTAATTGACGATATTTCATGAATGAAAAATGATATATAGGCAGTGATATGATAATATAATTATGATGCAGTCAGAAGACAACATTATTTTAATAATAGTAATAACTATGATTATTATAATGTTGCCTGGCTACTGCAGTGAGTACTTCAAAATTCATTAAGTAGGGTCATCATAATTTATTTATTTAATTTATTTACTAAAACATCTCTGCATTTTCAGTAAAATCGTAATGTAACACGTAAAAGATCACGTGAGTTCGTTGGTCCCAATTTATTAATTATTTATTACTTATTCCTTATTAATATAAAAAATATATTTAAGTTACATAATTTGTTAAAATATGGGAAATAAGAAATTATACCAGGGATGAGTGAGAAATTCAAGTACATTTTAAGTAGAACTATAATACACGCAGTATATATGTGTATAAAAATGACAATTATTTCATCATTAACAACAGATTATCGCAGTAATACACACCTGTTTAATTACTATAACATGTGCGAAAAATTAGTGAAAATAGCAAATATTCTTTGAATAGTGTACATTTCTATTGTATCCAATATTTCTTAGTGGCAATTGTACAATTTCTATCGAGTACAATTTAATTGTTCGAGCTCAAGCTGAAAATCACTGGTAAGAAAGTTTCTTGAATTTCTTGTTCTGTTTCTCTGTTTTATTCGTACGCTTTTTTCTCGCACAGTGCTTCACTGATAAATTTCATTTACAAGAACACTCTCATTTTGATGTACTATCGAATTATCTCACAGAGTGAATTCAAACTTGATGTTGATCCCTTGAATTAAGTCAATGAGGAGCACCTGATTTCTGGTTCGTTCTGCTATTTTGTTCTTTTGGTCAACTGCTGGAAATGGTTTAAAAACACCTCCTCGCACTTCATCAAGAACTGGTTAAAGTCTGGAGTGGGAATAGTTAAACCACCATACAATGGTCATATTCCTTGAAAAAGTGAATCTGTGTTCGTTTTGAGGCACTTCACCTGTTTTCACACTTTTCATGGCACGCTCACAGTTCTCACTCACATGGAAGTCTACGACATAATATAGATTGTTCTGTTTTGGATGGTGGTGTCAGATCGGACATTGACTGATCTACAGATGAATCTGAATCTTCACTCACAGGAACGGAAACTGGTTCTTAAAAGAGTAGCCAGACAATGATTGTTTGGAAATATCAGACTGACAATTTGCCTTCGTGGCTGGCGATAACATAGAATTCAGCGTGATATGTTTCCAACATTCGGTGAAGTATTTTGGACATGAATTGTTTGAAAATCCCCTTGCAGAATTGTTGAAAACTTTCAAGACAGTCCTACCTTCTTAGGGCTCTCGATGGTGTTCAACTCATCCAATAGTTCCAATAACTAGTTGATAGAAACCTGTCATCCTGTAATGGACGGGATTAGTCTTGATGTGTCGATTACCGTCATTGATGAAAACACCTCGCACATTTGTTTAAGAAAGAGTAAGTGACTAGATCCAGTCCTAATGCTCTATTTGAAATGATTAGCGTTTCGAGGTGCTTTACTGCTCAATGAATCAAACGTTTATCAATTTTACTAGTCAAAACGGCAATGTGAAAAGCCTCCTGGGGCAAGTGTCCCATAAAAGTATACCTCATGATTGCTGATAAGACTGTACCACTTGAGCACCCGTCTTTACCTTCAACTTTGAGAAGGGGGAGGGGGAACATTACATGTTTTGCAGTCAACTTGGAAACAAGACGCAAACCTTGTTCTCGAAACCTTTACGTGAATTAATGTCAAATAATTTTCCTATATGCTTCCAAGAAATAACATTACCATCAACAAGAAAAGTGTATTATTTGTGTACATTGTTTTTGAGGTTTTTACTGTAAATGTGACGGAACAAACATGACAAAGTATTTGTTATCATTATACTAAAAGAATGGTTTTTCAGTGGTGACACCCAATCTCTTGTTAACCAAACTCTTATTGGTGATGCACGTATCAGTTACAATATTATTAACAAAGATACAATATCGTAGCGTTGGGATGAACCCTTTTCGTGTTTGTTATCCTTGGCATAGAAAAAACAAAAACAACGGGCTGTTTTCAGTGAGTAAATATATTCCTCACCATGAAAACGAAAGCTAGTCAGCTAAGTTTTTTTTACTTGCTTTGTGATCCATGATCCACAAAGCCAATTATTTCATTCTATATCTCGTCGTAATCCAAATGATATTTCAAGGGCATTTCATCAAAGGTGAGAATATAATATTTGTCAAGTTTTGAAAACCCAAGTTTTATCTTTAACAAATCTATCACATTGGAAGAAAATTCATGACTCAAATCAATTCTTTGCAAAAGTTTTTTTTGGGGAGGGGGAGTTGCAATACTAAAAAGCATATTTCAAGAGGGTAAGCGTACTTTTATCAACCATGAAACAATATTGTCAAACAAATAGTCTTTATTTCTTCTGTTATGGAATTTGTGTTTATGAAATCTCTTACAGTTCTAAGAACATCACAAAAACTAATCTGTGCAGGTCGATAAAACAAGCCAGGCATCTTGTTGATTATTCCACTGTGGCTGTGATTCATCATGACTGCTGGGCATCTATGTACTTCTTTATTTGCCAATTCTTCATTTGAAGAGCATTTACTTTTTTGCAGCTTCTTCCTCGGTAATTTCACCAGGCTTTCCAGTTGTGAAAAATTGTTGTTGTCGAGGGAGGTAACATTCGGAGAGTCCATGTTGTTTACTGGGCTAATTATGGTAGCTGAAAAAAAAAGATAGATTAATCTGTCAATGTGCAATGTTCCAAGCTGGCTATCAGAGTACAATGCACCATACTGAAATACAAAGAACGCAAAATTTGAAACAAAATCCTTGAGTGATAGGATACTTACTTTTCTTGAAGGGAGGCTAAACTTGCTCTATAACTCGTCTTTTCGTGCTGACACTCGGTGAAGGGTTCGGAACCTCGAACAGGGTAGATATGGCTCGAGTGTTTGTCAGAGGGACAAATGAACATCTCTGGTTCGAAATGATCATCATACAAGACACACTGCTCAATGTAATTCTCATTCAAGTCAATTCTTTTAGTGTTCTGGATCCACTTTTTGAGCCTGTAAGTTACGGCAAAGAACACATCAGTCAGTAAGCCAAGAATGGAAGGAGACGGATTATTCAGTAAAATAAAAATAAAAATCATCTAATACTCCAAAGAATGAAATGGTAGCTCCATAATCCTTGATTGATGGGGAAAAAAGGGAGGAAGGACGTAGAGATTCAAAATTTTGATTAAGATTTAATACCATTTGGTTATCAGTGGTCAACATTTACTTGTCATCAGTATATCACAAGATGGAATACATTTTTGTCGTATCGACGACGAAACTATGTACTTTGACCTTGGTTATATATTTAGATATATATTTATGTTTATTTTCCAATGAATAACCTAGACAAGAGATATTCTGCCAGGATAACCACAGATCACAAAGAAACTTGGAGTTACAGAAAGCTTGAGGATCAGCTACCAAAAGCAACTTTTAACTGCCATCAGGGACAAGGAACCAACTGCTTGTTTGAGTGTCAGAGACCTTGGGAATACTTATTTCTCTATACCAATGACATTGGTGATGTCTCTGTGAAGCATTGTTTGAGAACCTGCAAGGTAGTGTTTTTGGCCAGCACCATACATTCTTTGAGTGAAACCAAGCATATTTCCACTTCCAATGCTGAAAGTATGGTGAAGGAAGGTCTGGACCATTTTCTGAAATGTTTCAGGCAGATAAATGCTTTATATGTTTGGACTCAGGAGCAGTTAATCCAGTGCTTGATCCTGAGCCTAATTGATCTAGTCGAGGATTCCATTGAGCATTTAAATGAGGTGTAACAAGAAGAGTGGAACAAATATGTGGTTAAGCTGCTCTACTTGTATGGTCAAAAGGGCAATTGAGCAATCTGTCAGGTGAGATTTAAAAATCAGAAAAGAAGCACCATCCATGTCTGTATGGTAATGGTTACCTACAGTGTCTGCAACATATCACAAACATTAGTGGATAACTGTGTTGAGGTACTTATGGTGAGATAATGAGGTACCACCTGGGCGTGAGGAATCTTAACAGAGGCAGTTTTTATCATGACCAGGTACGAAGTGGTAAATTCCAGCAAGCCATTAAAGAGGAAGAAACCTTGAGTGATAGCTACTGTGGATGCCTTAGATGAACCGCCTTATTCTGTTGTATCCTCCACGTCAAGATCAACTAATGCCAAAAGCTGATCAGCCATCCACGCACAATTGTACTGAGATGCTACCACACTGGTTATAAGTGCAGAGGCGTGTCTCCTGGTGTGACTAGGAAATGTTGCTCATAGAATGAAGGTCGTCATCGCAATCCTCGATCTGGCTTTGGCACCTTTGAAATGGATGTAATTTGAAAATTATTAGTCAGTTTTGTCTATATATCTGGTCCAACAGAGAACTGCTGGGTGTCATTTTTAGAGAAGGGCCTCAGATATCACTAGTCTACTCCTAAAGACTAAGAGAGATCATTAGCTCATACTCACTACCACTGACTATTTCAAGAAGTGGGTCGAGGATTATCTTTTGCTTAACATATTGGTACAATCCGTAGCTTATGTGATGGAGAGAGCACTGGATAGCATAATTTGAAGCACTGGAAGAGACTTGCATCGATCAGGAAGTTTGTTTCAATAGAAAAGTGTTCTCTGAGTTGGGTAAAGTGTTAAGTGTGGTAATGTTGTGTACTTCACTTTATTACCCCAAATGACGTGGTTTAGCAGAATGGTTAATACAGACTGCCAAGTGTACACTTGCCACATTTGTTAATTGTGGCTGCATGTAAGAATAAACAGTTGTATATTATGATGGCATATAGAGCAACCAAACTGAAAACTATTGACTATTTACCAAATATGTTCACGTTCAGGCAAGAAATACTACTCTTTGCTTACCTGATGTCCGGTTTTTCTTCATGAAAAGACATCTTAAAATGTTCACTGGAATACATGGTGTGATTATGGTTTGCATAGGCTGATGCACACAAATTTACTTGTCAACAACGCAAAAAGGCTGCTTGATAACAGAAGTGGTATGATAAAATAATATAGATGTTGATATACTAGTATGAAGATTAGATATAGCTTTGGAACACGCCAGCAGCACCAAAGCAGCTTGGATCTAGCATGACTAGTTCATACTTTGTACTCTAGCAGATGGGTCGATTGCTGACATATGATTTTCATAGGAGGTGCATGAAAGCACATGGAGCACATCAGCATGTTTTATTCATATGTCACAGAAAAAGTTTTCATACATTGACTTGATCAGGAGACTGGAGTAAGATCTTTGAGTCACAGAACAACAAAAATGTCATATAAAATCATTCTGACTCACCTAATGAGGGAAAAAGAGCTGAACTTACTTATTTGGCTGTCCAAAACAAGCTGGAAGCTAGAAGCAAAAGAGAGCTATCTCCATTAGTTGAGCAGTCAACGTCAGCTTCCGTACAGGTGCAATTAGACACTAATAATTAGACATGGCAACTGGAGCTAGTAGATGTACCCTCTTATATATCAACAGTTGCAAAACTGAAGATGGTAACTAGAAGTAAAATTCAGTTAAAAAGGCCATTGTGGCCCTTGCTTTCTGAGCTATTAGGTAGTGTGGTAATGTATAATGTGCTTACTATATTGTATGACTAGCGAAAGTACCCGGCTGTGCTCAGGTTATTAGGTTGATATATTCTAGATCGCAATTTCAGAGTGTGTATTCTCAACCAATTTTAGCATAAAATTATAACTTATATACTTTTGTTGCTAAGCAAAATAACATAAAAGCCCTTGTAGGAATGCATTGTTATCAACACGCACTGGCTTTTCTATATATTAGAAGTTGTTATATAAGGAACCACTTCTTTTCTATGTGTTTTTTTGCTAGCTTGCCACATAAAATAATGCACATGCGCATGGATAAGTAGTAATACCCAGGTGCATACTGTGACGGATTTACTATTATATATATATATATTTTAATATCGATATTTGTTTTAAATCATACTTATATTTAGAAATGTACCCAACTTATACCATTAAATCTCTATTGCAAAATTACCACGTATTCTCTAAAATTGTAGAAGATTCTCGAATGTAAGAATCAACAATATATGTGTGTAAGTAAACGCTAGTGCAGCGTCAGTATTGTTGCATAAGCTGAAAAGTCGAGAAACTCTCCACACGCCTGTATATATAACCAATGCGACGTGCTAATAACAGTATATATTATTGGTTTGCTATAGTTAGTTTGCTATAAACTTAGGAAGCTATAACTGTGATTGTTATAACGTTTATTAATCAGGACTCTTCAGATATTTGACCAGGAACATTTATAAATTTCGAACATTACAAACCATTTAAATTCAGTGAATTCACAATAGACATTAGTACTTTTATGAAAACATTACCTAACGCCATCAGTGGAAAAAATCAGCGTTTGATCAGAGAAAACCACAGAGCTAGCTAGCTCCCTATTAAGTAAATTGTACCTACGTCAACTCGAACTTAACTCACTCATCATGAATCCTCGATAACATATCAAGGAAGTTCCATACTAGAAAGAAGACTTTATATTGCTTGTAAGTTTGTAAAACTTTTGTA
>NW_013666353.1:283133-308228 GCF_000517525.1 Limulus polyphemus | reverse complement strand
AATAACTATTTGTAATAACCATTGTTGTAAATTGTATTATTGTTTGCATATTAAAATATATTTGTATTAAAAACTGTGTGTATCAATCTTGTTGGCAAATATCATAAATTGGATATATATCGGCACTTATTTAACTATTAAATCTAAATTACAATTTAACTCAGTTTTAGTCTATTTGAAATTGTAATACGTAACAACACCCTCAGGGTCCACTTAATATGGGTGCAAAATTTCAGGTTTCTAGTTTCTTTCTTCTTGGAGCCTTGGCAGTCACATCTCTTTTCTATGTGGTTTTTCGCTAGCTTGCCTCATAAAAAGATGCGTATGCGCACACGCACGTAGATAAGTAATAATACCCAAGTGTTAATCTTCAGGGTCCACTTAGTATAGTTGCAAAATTTCAGGTTTATAGTTTCTTTTCTCTTGGAGCTATGGTGGTCACACATACAGAGAAATGCATGGGTGCATGCACACATGTGCATGTTTGTCTGTCTGTGATTTCTATTTGTCATATAAGGAACTACGTCTTTTATCTGTAGTTTTTTGCTACCTTGCCTCATTAAAAAGATGCACATGTGTGCACGCATTTGGATAAGATAAATAATAATACCCAGGTGCACACCTTCATGGTCCATTTAGTATGGGTGCAATATTTTAGGTTTATAGGCTCTCTTCTTTTTGAGATGTGGCAGTTATATATTCTTTCTTATGTGGTTTTTCCGTACCTTACCTCATAAAAAGATGCGCACTCGCACACGCATGAGAATAAGTAATAATACCCTGGTGGACACCCTCAGGGCCCATTCAGTATGTGTGCAAAATATTTAGTTTCTGTGTTCTTTCCTCTTTGAGTTATGGTAGTCACACTCACACACACACACACAGAGACCCACAGACATGTCCTTTTATTATTATAGGTTACCACTGAATCATCCATAGGTAGGGCAGTCATGGATAATAAGATTACTGACTGAAAGAAAGTAGCAATACTTGTTTTCCAAGCTATTGATTGATGTTCACAGTACAATTAATGTACTACATTGTTTTATTTTGACATAATTATTTCACAGTTAAAATAGTTTGTTGATCATAAGATTAATGGGACTGAAAGAGTTTAGCCATCCTTACTTTCTAAGATATCGAGCAACATTTCACTAAAGCAGGCATCTGCCAGATATTGAATGATAGCTGCTTAATTTACAGCATATAGCCATGATGGTCATGTGGTTGAAATGGCAATGACTGAAATGTATTATAACCGTCTCTTTCAAAGCCACCGAGCGATTGTTTTAATGTGAAATATCATCTGACATACTAAGAGAATCATTCCTTCATAAAGCTGAGTGATGAAACTCTATGGAACATACTGCCTGCTGGTTCTCACTGTTATAAGCTACTGGAGCATGTGAAATTGTGTAATGGTGATATATGTATATAGTAATTTATGTATATGAATGTATAAATCTTACGTAAATGTTGTATTATATGAATGAATCAATTACATATAAAACACAACAGTAAGCAACATGTACACGGAGACAAAGGATGGGATATCAATGCTAAGATTTTGTAATATAAAGTTAATTGTAATGACTAACCTGACAGGTATTATTTTGAAGATACAGTGCATTTTTTAGTTTCAGTAATACTACTATGTGAGGGTTTTACTTTTCACACAGAAATATTAGTCTCGTAATTAATTTTCATGAAAGAGGTAAGAGTAACAAAGAAATTCATGCTACATCTGAAAGAAACACAGTGGTACCTGATGTTTTTTGTAAAGAGTAGTGCAAGTTATTGCAATTGGATCAAATGGAAATATTCATAGGTGAAATTATCAGTAGCATATAAAATGAACAGAAAGTAGCTTAGATATCATAACAAATATAAATCAGTGTTTTTTTTTGTGATAGAATATTTTAAATCATGCAGATTAAAATATATTAAATAAGCATACAATTTTTCCAAATACGTGCTTGGTACTATTTCTGTTAAAAGTAGAAATATGCATGAAAATGTAGGCTGTAAGTGTACTGGGGGAGGAAGAAAGTAACCCCTGCATAGTGAAAGCTTTGTAAGTTTCACCTAAACTAGCATTAAGCTTGTAATTGAAGGAACGTCCGTAAGGACGATGGATTCTCAGGGTCAAAAGTAAGGGCTGGCATCACTTAATGAGAGTCATCTCATGTGTGTAGAAACCAGTTGCACTCTCGACACTCATTCATTCCTGTTGTAACCAGATTCTAGCCATATGATAACTAGATGATAGGGAGATGAACGAGGCCAGGTTAGAAAGTATGCCACATTAAGGGTTGTCTGGCAAGGACAACAGATGGAAGCATGACTAAAGGTATTGGTCAATCAGAGCCTCAATGAAGTCTCTAGATCAGGAAGTTTACATGCATTAGGGATACATATTCTACACTAATATAGGGCGTGAATATGCACCAAGCGCATAGAAATATTGTTTGACCAATGTATGAGGTTATAATCCTGTCTCTAAAGGATTTTAGTGCAGATCCTGGTTGTAACTCAGCTGTTGTAGCCCTTTTCAACCTATGCATCTAGCTGAACTTTGGTGCAATTGGAATTCACCTGATATTATATTTTCAATCTAGGCTTTCACTGTTTAAATCTAGTTCTTGTCTACTCTTGCTATTTTTATATCTGACTAGCTGGTGGCTATCCTGCCTTGTTGGTTTTCTAATATATAAAACCTTTCTTTCCAACTAAATGATGAATTACCTCTTTGTTGATGGTCAGTAAGCCCAGAACTTTTTAATAGCGAAGGAAAGGATTATGTTGCTAAACCTTTGACTCTGGGAACTAGCTTGATGTTTATCATGGCTGAACCCATGGACAAAGATGTGTTGCTAGCCAGTGCATAGTACGTGGGAGAGCTTACTGCATCTGTCGAAAGAGTCTCCGAAGGCCGAACAGCCCCAATGGGAATGGTAGGTTCCACGGAAGTAAAGACTCTAATTGATGTACTTGTCACCAATGGAGCATCAACGACCACTTTGTCGACTCTGATCCATCATCTGACCACGTCACCCCTGCTGTTGCTGCCTATGTGGGAGTTAGTATCAGCTAAGTAATAATGAGACCTTCTCGTCAGATGTCCTGTCAGAGGGTGTGGCAATCACCACACACCACTGCTGCCAGATGTGTTCTCACCTGTTATGGACACATTACAGCCTTAAGCCCAATAAAATATTTCCTGAGCTTGGATATTCTCAAAGGTCATCCAGTATTCAGGTAGGTTACAGTTGGATAGGTCCTCATCTGCTGACAGGCACCACTGAAGTTCTGACTGCCCTGTCCATCAAGGGTCTAAGCCATCAAGAAAAGGGCATCAACAATGTTAGCAGGGCTTTCAAATAGGGGGATGGGTCATTGCCATTGAGGCGTAACCAACCAAGTGCCGTGGGAACAAGCCCAGTAAATGCCAAAGGTGAAGCTTCCATTAAACCACATAAGGTGGTGACCATCCATTCATGCTAGAAAAAATTCCTGTGTACAAGAGACAGTGGCAGGAGATGGCACCTGAATGGATCAATATTTGGGTTCTTTACAGCAGAGGAGAAGATTGACCGTGGGGTAATGTGACACCAAGAAAGCCTTAGTCAAATGCAGAAATGGCTTACAAACCACCATGGTTTTGAATAACTAAACAATAATGACACCAGAGAATCTGCTGGCAGCATTAAGATGAGAGAGAGGAAAACCTCACACTGACCTTAGGTGAGTTGTAGATTTTATATATTTCTTTCAGAATTTAAGAGTGTTGTATATTCTGTCTATATATATATTTATTTTATACACATATACACAACATGGCAATCCTTTAACATGTCTTTGTATTTTCACTTGCTAAATATGTAAATATATATGTATACATTCAAATTAAAGACATAGTTATTTTGAATGTGCTTTGCTCTTTTAAGGGAAAGGGTTTTATTTATATGTGTTGATTTTTAGTAAGGCAGCATTTTGTAATTTCGTACTTGTGAAAAGTTGATTCTGTGCTATGTTTTGATTAGGTGCATTTTGTTTATTGGGTGGGACTTTAAAAGGTTTATTTCATTAAAGTGATTTTTTTTTGTATGACATGATGTTAAAGAATTTTCTGCATAATATTTCTTTGTTAAAGGGTTTTCATTTTCTTTAGTTTTTGTACTTATGCTAGACTACCCCCACTAAGCTGGGTAGATAATCTTTGCTAAATAGTTTTTGCCTGAATATCAGAGTTTTCATTATTAAAAGGCTAATTTATTCTAGGGTTTGATTGTCATGTTTCTTTTGTTTAAGGGTATTTGATATATGTGAGTGTGAGTTGTTTTGATTTTTATGATAGGGTTTATTTTCGTACAATGTATTTTTATGTTAAGCGTTTTTACTGTATATATATATGTGTGTGCGTTAGATCATTATTTCATTGTTTAAGATTGTTCTTTCTATTGTATGCTAATTCTTATAAAGAAGTTTACATTATATCTGTTCATTATTGAAAGATATTGTAATGTAAGTATATATTTTTCGAACTATTGATGGTTTTATCATTATTATTTCGTTAGGCGGGGAATTACATTTTTTCTTAGTTAAAGGGTTTTGCTTTGCTGATGGCTGAGTAGTATTTCCGTTTAAAGTTTGTGCCTTCCACATACTGTGTGAGCATATACAGGAACAAGAGAAAAATAATACACCTCTAGAACATGTTGCAAACATTTTTCGTTTATTCTGAATCATTGTAGTTTTTGCATACCAGGTTGTCTAGAAAACAGTTAAGTTGACTTTATTTTGGTTAACTATGTTCCTTTGTTGTTTTCTAGAAATAATATCTGCTCTGTCCATGGGAGACGTTGCTGTAATACTACAAGTTGTGCAAGAAGGTCATGATACAAGAAGTTATAACCTGACTTACGCTGAATGAGAATGACTAGTCACGAGAAAAGTGCTAGTTGTTATGGGTAAATCCTACATTTCCCATTAAGTACGATTCATTAGATTTAAACAATATGGACAAGGAATGGCAAGATGTAAAGAGATCCACAGGAAAGAACATCAGTCATAAATTCACAGATCTAGTAGTACATAACTTTCCAGTGTTCTAACGCGTGTATGCACACTGTTTGTCCATTGATTTAAATCAAGATTGATTTAATTCAGTATAACACATCAAATATATTTTATTTATTTATGTTTGAACTCAGTTTAGTTAAATTCACACTCACTGCGAAATTTATTATGTCGTACCTCCCGTTATAAAGAGGACATACCTAATATTTTTGATGAAATCAGTTAACTGATATATATATAAATACATTCCTGTATCTAGATAGACTAATTGAACCTGATGATGACCAAACCTTGTCGAAACAGGGTTTCGTAATCATTCTGTACTCACTGTAACATTGCTAAGCTATATACACATTTATCATAAGTATTATTTTCTTAAAATATACATAGTCAAACATTCATAAACTGACTTCAAAATAGATATAATGAACTAACCATTTTTTGAGACTACATTTTGTTACTAATTTGAATCAACAAGAACTGCATAAACTGCTATTTGAAAAACGTTGTTTAAGGCCAAGATCCACAAAATGACTACCTGTGCATTGCCCACCATTGGGATACAACACAGCCTTTTAATGTTATAAGACCTCGAGCTAAGCCACTGGGACATGGGAGCTGAGAATGTGAATGACTGTCATATATATATATATATATATGTGTGTGTGTGTATGTTTGTATTTTTAATGCCTAATTACTAGTTAGTATCGCTCAATAACTGGATAATTTCGACATTTTATGATTTAATAATCAGTTGGTTTTGTTAAACCATTGGATAACTTTAACCCATGGGTAATTTAGTAATGTCTTTGTACTAATGAGTAACTTGGACGTTTTTATTTGGCTTAGTAATCACTTGTTTTTGCAGAAATACTGCATAATTTGAAGATATCGTGTAGTTTAGTATTACTCGACGTTTCTGTGTAATTCGAACGTTTTCAATGTTTTAGTAAGCAGTCGACGTTGATGAACTACTGAATAGCTTGAACTTTTTTGTAATAATGTAGTTAGTTGTTATCATTGAACTACTGGATAATTTGTACGTTTTATGGTTTAGTAATCAATTGGTATCACTGTACTACCGGATATCTTAAACATTTTCGCATTATTAAGTAAGTTCTTATCCCTGTTAAAAATGTGGATAAATTGAGAGTTAGTATTTACTTGATGCTTCTAAAACATTGGCTTAATCACACTACTTTTAAGGTTTAGCCTTCAGTTGTTGTTGCTGCATTTCTTGATAACTTGAACACTTAATGAATTATAGCCAGTTGGGGTTCCTAAACTACTGGTTAAAATGAACTTTTTATAGTTTAATAATTAGTCGGTATCGCTCAACTGATGCTTGCCTTCAATGTTGTTAATGGTTTGGTGAATGTTTGTAATCGGCGCTGTTGAATTGCTGGATATCTTGAACGCTTTATGGTTTATAATCCATAAGTATTACAAAACTACTGGATAACTCGAACGTTTTTTCTGGTGTACTAACCAGTTAACTTTGCTGTACTAATGGATAACTTGAAAATGTTGTTATAGTTTGATATTCAGTTATTGTTGTTACTCTACTGGATACCTCAAACGTTTTATGGAATAGTAGTTATTTGGTACCGCTGAACTACTGGATAACTTGGAAGTTTTTATTGTCTACTGACAGTTAGTTCGGGTTGTTCAGACACGGGCAGTTTGTTCGTGTTGCATACACGACATCAGTTGTATATTAGTCGGCTCTTGATGTTTAGTTCGTTTGCTGAAATACTGACAGTTAATTTGTGTTGTATAGCTAGTAGCTATTTTGTATTGTTCAATTTTTGATAGTTAGATCGTGTTGCTGAGATATTGGCAGATAGTTATTGTGTTTCACATTTCGATAGTTCGTGTTGCTCAGCTACTGATAGTTTGTGGTGCTCAGATATTGACAGATAGTGTTGCATAGTTAGTAGCAGTTTTGTATTGCAAAATTCTTGACAGTTCGTGCTACTGAGATAATGACTGCTACTTTGTGTTCCCAAATTCTGATAATGTTGCTCATCGACAAAATATCTTGCCCCCCAGTGGCACAGCGGTGTGTCTGCGGACTTATACTGCTAGAAACCGGGTGGGTAGAGCACAGATAGTCCTTTGTGTATCATTGTGCTTAATAACAAACAACAACGTGAACAGAATATCTTATTTCTTTCTTTTAAGTTTCATGCTCCAGGCCCCCTAGTGGCACAGCTGTATGTCTGCGGACTTACAACGCTAGAATCCTGGTTTCAATACCCGTGGGGGCAGAGCACAGATTGCCCATTGTGTAGCTTTGTGCTTAGTTCCAAACAAACAAACAAACAATTATATTCCAGTTCTTGTATATCCTAGATCTGTTGGGTAAATTATACCTTTTTTTTAACTTGTTATTAGCTCGTTTCGCTGACTGACTGTATCTCGTTTTGGACATCATTTATTACACGTTGTTAAGCTACTGGGTATTGATTAGGCTCTTATATGGTATGTACATGTCGTTGAGATACCGAGTATTGATTAGATTATCTTATAGTCAGTTCATGCTATTCAGTAAATGAGTAATCTATGAAATTCTTATATAGTTTCGTCATGCTGTTGAGCTATTGGGTAATGTATAAGGTTCTTGTAGGTTGTATGGATTAGCCATTCCGTTGAACTACTGGATAATGTAAAAGGTGTTTGAATGGTCTAGTTATGCCGTTCAGTAAATGGGCAATGTTTAAGGTTCTCGTATAGTCTAGTTATGTTGTTAAGTAAATGTGTAAGATGTAAGGTTTATGTATGATGTAGTTACGTTGTTGAGTATATGGGTCATGTGTAAGGTTTCTGTATGGTCCAGTCATGCTATTTGAGTAAAGGATAATGTATGAGGTTCTCTTATAGTCTAGTCATACTGTTGAGTAACAAGGTAACTGAGTTTAGTAATTTGTTGTTATTTCCTTGAGGAAAATTAAGTCACATTCAATAATAATAACAGTGCTAAATTTGCATCATTATAATGCGATACAAGAATTGTAGGTTAAGACATTTTCCTCGTAACATTTCGTGAAGTGTCGGTCATTATTACAGCTGAGGAGGTGCAGCAATTTATTAGATAGTATTTGTCACAAAAATATTTTGTTATATAAGTACATGTGGGTGTAGGAAGGAACAAGAAGTTATACTTTTCAACTTGAGAGCTTATGTTTAGGAAATATCATTGCGAAAACTTAATACAAAATTTGAAGTGT
Source organism: Limulus polyphemus (assembly GCF_000517525.1). Lineage (NCBI taxonomy): Eukaryota > Metazoa > Arthropoda > Merostomata > Xiphosura > Limulidae > Limulus > Limulus polyphemus. The sequence continues at coordinate 299,919 of NW_013666353.1, read as the reverse complement.
TTGCATTTGTGATCAGTTACTAAATACTTTCCCATTACAACTCGGCTTGCTGGATCGTATCCAACACGAGCTAGTCAGCATATGTTGACAGCACGAGGTTTGAAACAGAATACTAGACCGAAAACATCTTAATAAAGGAACTCTTTAGCCTGATTAAAAATGAAAACAAAACATTCTGTTGGTGTAGAAACTGAGTAAAGTGCTAAGATAACGACTAAGTTCTTCTGGATTTTTAAGCGAATGTTTTTTAGTTTATTCTAAGTCTGAAAACAAAAATAGAATGAAACCATCTGAAACTCTGTCCCATTATGCCACTCCACTTGTCTGTAAGAAGTAGCAAGAAACGATACTCAGCGATCAGACCTTTAGACTCAGACTCCATGGTTCCTGTATTCTTGATAGTGCAGGTATAGTTTGCCATGTCTTGTAATCACAAAAAAAGCAAAGTTTAGTCTATCACCGGAATGTTTGTTTTTAATATAAATTTAAACACCAAAATAAATGACTATTTTTAAAAATGGTTAATTTACACTTTGAAATTATACGTTTATTGACAGTTACAAACTTTACATTCTCATTTTCAGAAACTTGGACAGTACAGCATTATTTAACCTAACTGAAGGGATCTTTTCTCGTGTGAAGGTTTATTACCTATAGCAATACTTTAAAATTAAATGAACGTAATGTTTTATATTTAGGTGGACAAAATCCCTTTTTATATATATTTAATTGTATTCTATTCTAAAATCTTTTTATTTTTCTGTGATGTAGATAAGTAAAAGGAAGATGGCAATTATTGGTACAATGAAACAAATATTTGGTATCACAGTTACCATCATCAGGTCTTGGAGTATAATGTTTATATAGTCTGTGTTTAGATGTTCTTGTTAAAAAATAAAATACTAATTTAAATTTCAGTATATTTTGGAAACTATTTACTGTAAGCATGCTATCACACCATGACTTCAACCATCTTTTAAGCTGGAAACTGTGTTTTATACGTATGCTTGACGTGCTATTAATATATATATATATACATACATATATATGAATATGTATACACACAAAGATAAAAGCGTTTAAAAGCAGTAGTGATGAATAGAGGTTATGCTCCTATAGTTGTTTATACAGTTTTCTTGAAAATGAACGAAAAACATTTAGAAATGAAATATTCCGATTCAATCTCATTAAAATCATATAAAAATAACTTTATTACCGTATCATTTTTCCAATCATTTCTCAGAAATTTGCACATTTCAATGAATACGCTATAAAATAGTTTTCATTCTTCAAACAGAATCCTCAATGATTTGCAACCATATAAATTTAAGAGCCCTAAAATAACGAAGAGAAAGATGAAATTTATACAGTCAGTTGTAGTTTGGTAAAACCTAAGTTGGACAAACAGGAAGGAAATTAATAATAAGATAAAAGGAATATAAAAATGGTGTAAAATACGGTAATACTTTATCCTCAGCTACAGTTGAATCTTTTCTGGAATTGTAAGAGTAAATATGATTGGAAAAAATGTGGAAATAGTAAGATGCACACAAACAAACATGGAAATGTAAGAGAAATAACTTCATATTTCACAACAGATCTGCGTCTACAAGCTGAGATAGTGAACCAATTAATGTTTCGTCCTGGAGAAACTGTTTATCTTGAGAAATGTGTCAGAATATTTTCAGTTCCACTTCCTACCCCACTTGTCAGTTCAATTAAACTTGTCCATGTAACAATTGAAGTTGAAATATACACTACGTAAACAATATAACCACAGCCACGATTATGGTTACAGTTTTACCAAAACTGATCGGCTTTACATAATGCTTTATAATTCATTCATCGACCTTTTTATTTTCTATTTATTTATGTATTGTATATTGTATTTATGGCAAAGCTACTAAGACTAGCTGCCACCGTCCTTAATTTTAAACTACTGACCAGAAGGAAGGCAGCCAGTAAGCAGCGTTCTACCCAAAGTCCCAAACTCCTAATTTTAGGGTACTGGCTGTTATCCTTATAATGCACCCATAGCTTAATGTGCAGAGAATATTTTTCATGCTATCGCATGGATTGGAATCTGGCTCGATATCTTAGAAATCCAGAGCTTTGCAACAGGACCAGCCCGCGACTTAATATTGGTTGAAAATGTTAATTTCTTTTTTCATTTTCTACATGTTTTGACAAAGAACTTGCGTCATGATGTTCCAAAGGCTTATATCAATTTCACTGAATAAAGTATGTGATATTTGATAATGTATTGTGGTTTCTATTTCTTTGTGGTACCTCTTACTTTGCACATATAAACATGATCACTCCTAGATTTTGACAAAAGTCGGACTTTTATTGAATATTACAAAGAAAGAAAAAAAAACGATTTCGTAACTAATACCTTTTTAATCCTCTTTTAAGAAGAAAATACGTGGTATCATTTTAAAGAAAATTCCATTAAAGGACATAATGTGAAATAAACATTACATTATACAATGTAATATATGGAAATAATAAACAATTCTCTCCAAAAATACATCAAAATTACAAGAGCAAGAGAAACAACGACAGCCTTTCAATATAAAATGAAACATTGTTTATTTAAATCATACCCCTAATATTTCTGTCCACCTCTTTTATTTCTGATTGATTTAATGATTCGCTAAACTTCTATTCTGAATCTCAAAATATTATACATGAAATGTGGGTGAGTTATGCGAACAGCACATCTAAACAACATTAAGGAAATAGAAGTTTTCTTTTTTAACTGTGTTTAGAGTATGTTTCGTTTTTAACGTGAAAATTTAAAGCGATTAATTATTTGTCATCGTGATATAACTGAAATACAAATTATCAGTCTTATGTAACCATAACCATCTTTAAAGGTGAATTAAAACAAAGGGCACAAAAGTGAACACGACTGACGATGAACAGCAATACTAAGTTTTAAGTGTGTATACCTTTAAGGTATGAATGGGATCATGGTATTACTCAGTATTTGAGACCATTAAATAGGCCATTTTGGTTTACATTGATTTGATGCAAATATGTAGAATTAAGTTCAAAAGTCTTTCATTGAATCGTTCTTCAAGGCACAGAACAAACAAACGGAGAATAGTAAACAGGCGATCTGAAAAAGAAAATTTGAATAGTGCATTAACCTTTTAAACCTATGATCATAAACAGAAAACTATACATTTAGGGAATTTAACTCCAGCAATAAATATAGATATAGGAATAACTGAAATATGAAAGGTAAAATCGGGTTAATTGGGACGTATTTACGACTTTATGAATAAAAAGGTAATAGATCCAATTAAACTTAAACACTATATATACATGGAGGAGAAAATATAATTTTACTAGGAATTGACAATTAGTTCAACTAGCTAAAGTGCTACAGAGTGCCATAATATACCGTTGATTTTGAATTAATTATAAATATCCAGTATGCACTGTTTTTCAAGTATGCTCCGGTATGGACTGTAATTCATTTCTTTCCGGTATGGAATGTAAGTTAAGTTTGGTCCAGTATGAACTGTAATTCAACTCTTCACTGGTAAGAACTATAACTCATCTTTGCTTCGGAATGATCTATAATTGAACTATGAAATATAATTCAAAACTTCTCCAGCGTGAACTATGTTCAGTATGAAATACTGTTTATAAAACAAATTTGACAAGATTTTTTGCTTTGTTTCGGGTATCTGATTTCATATATGATTTATTTGCTTGTGATGATGTTACACTTTATTGCTATATAGGCGAAAACGATCATTATTGACCAGGACAAAATTACAAATATTTATGCATTGATAAAAGGTTACAGATCTTTATATTTTGTTTGTTTGTTGAATTCTGCACAAATTCTGCGCTAACTATCCCTAATATAGAAATAATAGACTAGAGGGTAGGCAATCAACCACTGTCAACTCTTGTGCTACTCTTTACCAACCAAAAGGTAGAATTGGCTGTCCCATTATAATTTTCCTATGGCTGAAAGGGCGAACATGTTCGATGATGGAATTCTAGCCTAAGACCCACGGACTGCGAATCTAGTACTTCTAAACATCAAGACAAGTCTTTTTTATTTTGTTTGAATAATCATACTTTTGAATGAAAAAATATATACATTAATATATATACATAATTATAAATTCTTACTCTTCAGTAAATAAATAAATAATAATAATACTATCCTCTCACATAAATATTCGAAGTCATGAATGAAGAAAGAGCTTGAATTGACAGAGACTGATAATTCATAGAAACAGAGATCATCTTGAAAAATACACCCGAATATTGATGGAAAATTCTGAGAAGCAAATGACAGAATTTTAGAAAGCATGACCAAATGAAATGATAAAGGCATTAATATTAAGTTTATGCCGATGGATATATCTTGAGTTTATTTTTGCTTTCTTGTGAATGCAATTCAAACATTTAAATCTTCACGGTTTAACGTACCTGGATAAGCGTTAGGCCTACTGCCAGACCTCCTATAATTCCTCCCTTAGAGGCGAGATACCGACGAAGGTTTTCACCACAACCCTGTCGAAAGTGGAACGAACATGAATTAAGAAAACGTTGCCACCTTATCTAACGTAACATGAAGAAGCTTTATTAAAAAAAAAACACTGAAAATGTCTAAAAATGTTTTCATTTAAATTCCAAGTGAAAAGCCAAATAATAAACGATAACTACAAGCTAATGGTTAAATATTTTCGAAAACGAGAAAAAGTTTGGTTGTTTTAGATCAAAGCTACACTGGGCTATCTGCTGTGTATACCACGGATATTAGTAAAGTAAGTCTGTAAACTTACTGCTGTCCCACCGGAAGGCACGAGAAAAATAAAAGTAACATCTTTGTAAGGAGATACTTGTAAAGCGATGTACACTTACTTATAAAAATTCCATTAAACCTGACATAACTACTAAAAACATATATTATTTTTACTCCCCAGACAAATCACATACACGTGTATATATTCTGTTTCCAGTTGATTCCTTTCTGACTTTGTGGTCAGGAAATTTTACTTTTTCGTTTTCATGAGAACTGAATACGTAATCTTTTTTATTATTATTTTGCAAAATATGTTGCATTTACACTTCGTTATATTTGGTTTGAAAGTTCGAGGAAATTATTAGGAGAAAAAAAGACTTTGAATCATATAGATGTAAATATTATAAGAATGTCTGTTTATAATCAAAGTATTCAAATGAATCATAGGATTTTCTGTTTCTAATCTATTGTGTTCATGTGAATATTCAATTGCATACTCTGAACATCAAGGAGTACATTCTGTTTAAGATCCATTGTATCATAGAGTGGGTAGACTCTATATGTAGGGATGGCCAAGGTACTCAATAAGCACAATATCAATATGCACGCTAAAAAATGAACAAAGACAGAGAGTTTTACTTTAAAAGATGATTCTCACTTACTTTCATTTGTTTCTCTGCTCAACAATCAAAAAACAAGGCAAGAAACCATCGCTTAGATACCAAACCGGAAAGTGACCATCCCTCTAAATTGTTAATCTTTCTTCTTCTTGTTTCAGTCGAGATAACTCTACAACTACTTTATCATTAACGTCAGTTTAAACCTAAATCCACTCAATGTGTTCCTGGGCATGCACGATGTTATCGCTTAGTTGTAATGACTAGTAGTAATTAAAAAAAAGTCTAGTGTAAATGATGTTATCATCATCCCTTGAAGTTGGCTTTTTTACAGAAATGTGGTGTTCCTTTAAAAAGCTTAAGTACAGGGTGAAATACGAATTACCAGCCAATAATAGATGAACATTAGATGACTCTAACGTTGTGAATACTCAAAGCTTTGTACACTATACGATTGATGTCTTTAGGAAGCGAAAACCTATATTATTTATGAAGTGGAGGAGTAAAAAAATTATATACACAGTATATTTCACCAAACAAGTAATAAAAACATTTTGTTAAATGTAAATTGATGTAAGGATGGCAGTGCGAAAAAGAATTCAAACAACAAAATAGGGATGATACAGCTATACATATATCATCCTTACATGACCTTCAATATTAATTTAATGTTACACTGTAAAATATATACTTGAATTCAATATTACTGCAGTTGGAAGTTATAGATTCTTGACTGTTGGTATGCAGTTTGTTTATCATGATATCATGGTCATGTCAAGGTAGGACTCAAAGTAATGTAACTAAGAGCCTAGGAATTACGTACAAGGAAAACCAAGTTGAGTCAAAACATGTCTTGATTATTACAAACTATTAAAGACTCTCGCTACGAGATCGAATTGACAGACTTCGTAACTGTTTTGTACTCATGCATTTTACAGTGTAACGTAAAATTTTGATATTAAAAGTCATGTAGGGATGATCTATCTATCCGTGTATTCTTGTTTGCATTCCCTTGGAATTATCATCCCTAAATCATTTTACATTTACAACATGTTTTTCATCATGTGAAATTTTAGCTGTGTAATCCCTGAGCTAGATTATGTTAATAGTTTTTTATGTTTATGTGAACCTTCAGCTGTGTAGTCCCGAAGCTAAAGTTATAGATTCTGTTTATTAACCATAAATCGTAAGGTGTGTTTGTACCAGAGCTAAAAGAGTAGATTCTGTTTATTATCCATGAACTTTCGGATGTATAACCAAGAAACTGAACGAGTATATTCTATATTGGGTTTACGCAAATCTTCAGGTGTGTAACACCGGAGCTGAAAGAGTAAATTATGTCTATAATCCATTGTGTTCACATGAATTTTCAGATGTGTAACACTTGAGAAAAAAGTAGGTTTACGTGATTTTTCGGATGTTTAACCCTGGAGCTCAAGGAGAATATTATGTTTATAACTCATTATGTTCACGTGAATCCTCAGATGTTTAACCCCCAGCATCTTGGTTAATACACTTTTCAGTGTACATACTTATAATAATGAAGTATTTAACTTCTTACCCTGATGAAGACGTTGTTCGAGCGTTCGTCACTGCATGATTGAGGAATGGTCCAACCCTTGTCTCTGTAATCCAACATGGAAGTAGCCCCGCAACATTCAAGCTAAAGAACGAAATATAGTAACATCCCTTTTAAATATGCACATATAGAGCGCTTGAAGATGTAATATTCTAACCAGAAAACGTATAAACAAAGCATTTGATTCACATCCAAAATCTGATCGATAGTTCTATTACTAGATTGTAAAGTTGTTTATTGCATCAGGCTTAGCTGTTGACTACTGAATTTAAGTCTGGTAAAATTGTTTTATGAATTCGATTGCAATTTGAAGTACAACAAAATTATGGACAAATACTAATGATAATTTATAATATAATAATAATTTCTCATTTACATGTAGAAGACATATATTTGAAAAATATGAATGAAATAATATTAAATTAAAAATCAGAAGAAAATTAACAGTTGAAATTTAGTAACTATTATCAAGTAAACAAAAACCATTGTTTTTTAAATATATAAATTTTTAAAGAATTATGTACACTGAAACAGTATGCAACTTACATGTTGTTTCAGGCCAAGGCTACACAGTGAGCTATCTGCGCTCTGCTCTCTCCATCGCGGGGAAACCCCGAATTTTAGTACTGTAAATCCGTAAACCTACCGTTGACCCATTGGAGCAGGGTTGAGGGGGCAGTAATTTATTTACTGCTGTTACACTCATAAACAGGATAACTAGATTTCTTTTAAAATAAGTTCACAGAAAGAAGTTAAATGTAAAAATTTTATTGCAAAATATCTAGTTTTTTACCATTTAGAGCAGGACATGGTCTAATGTTTAACGTACCGGAGGGTTCATAGTTTATGTGCCATTGCCACAAAAAGAGAAAATAAAAAAATGCCCTTCGCACTTTGCGGCCATGGATGAGTTATAAAAGAGACTCAGATCCCGTTATTCGATTAGAGTAGCTTGATAGTTGGCGTTGAGTGCTGTTGATCAGTTGCACTCTCTTTAATCTATATGTTGAAAATTAGAAACGGTTAGCGCAGATAAAATTTGTTCAGCTTTGCCCAAATTTCCTGAACACTCAACCAGCCAGTCATTTTATTTTTTGTTTGTTTGAATTTATGCACAAAGCTACACAATGGGATATCTGTCCTCTGCCCACCACGAGTATCGAAACCTAGTTTCTAGCGTTGTAAGTCCGCAGACATAATGCTGTGCCAGTGAGGAGCACCAACCATTTTAACTACGTAACAAGTGAGATATTGTTTTTCACAGCAATAATGTCCTTTTGTTTAAAAAAAATATTGTTGACAAGATTTTAAGAGTGAAAATGTTATATTGTTCAGGAATATATTCAATTCCTTTAGAAGAGTTTAAGAGAAAAAAATTCTACATTATTCAGGAATATATTTAATTATTTTACAATATTTTAAACAACATTGCTATATTGTTGAAAAACGTATTTAATTTCTTTTCAATATTTTTAGAACAACACTGTATGGAATATTTCCCAAGAACATGCCTAATTCCTTTATAAGATTTTAAGAGCAACACTGTAATATCATTAATTCTTTTTTTACAAAAATATTTTATCTGGGTGAACACTTAGTGATTTTGTGAAACTATATAAAGAAACAGTGCTAATTTATCCCAGCAAAAAATATAATTCCTTTATCAGCTTTTTGAAAGCAAAAAAACGCTAAATCGTTCATGCAAAAGTATATTTTCCTAATAAGAATTTTAATACAACAATTCCAGTTTACCTAGGTAGGAGTTTAATTCCCTTAGAGAGTTTACTTAATTACAAATACTTTATTTAAAATATATTTTGAAAAAAACATATTATTTTATCACTATAATTTTAAACTTACTTAAAAGGACGTTAAAGAACTGTTGTTGTTTTTTTTTCAGAGCAAAAGCTATACAATGGGTTATTTGCTTTAGGTCCACAGCGGGCAATCGAACCCCAGATTTAAGTTGTAAGTTCTTAAAGTTATCGTTGATCCTCGAGGAATAATTTTAAAGGAACACCAACAAAGATTAACATCCGTTTCTTCTTAAGAACTTGTAGATCAGTAGTTCTACATTTTATAGAGGTGAAAGTGTAATTCCTTTAGAATGTTATTACAGAAAGAGTGATATTTTGTTAAATTTGCAAATTTTCACCATATTTACTACATTTTATAAACAGCGATTGAATTCTAGCAAAATCTTAATTGCTTTACCTGGTATATTTCAGCAGCAAATATATTTTATCAAGGTAAAAGCTTAGTTTCCTCAGAAGAGTTTTTAAGCAGCATTACTGTTTCATCAAGATTATTGTTTAGCACTTTCACAAGGTTTTTAAAGCAACAATATTATTCCATTCTGATGAACTCTTGTTTTTTCTGGAGGATTCTTAGAATAATAATGTTGTTTTATTAAGATTAACATTAGTTTATTCACATAATGCTGTTTTATCGAGGTAAAAGCTTATTTCATTGATCAAGAGGCTGAGCATGGCCTAGTGATTCTCGTTCTGGATTGCGTATCCAAAGGTCCAAGGTTCGAACTACGATATGCCGCTGACACAGTCAACACTCTTAGTTGCGGGTCGTTATAACAGTGACAGCTAATCTTGCTATTCCTCTAAGAATAGCCTGCACTGGAAGTGTTTGCTGCTGACTGGTTGTTATACGAGGGATGTCCGTAAAGTTCGTAGGCTGACCTATAAAGAAAACACACACTGGTTCAACTATGATTTATTTTTCAACATAATCTTCTCCTAATGATCTTCTTGATCCTCAATCAATGACTGGACTGTATGTACGAGGTCATCATCACTGAAATATTCGACCTATTATAAAGATTTTAAGGTTAAGGAAGAGAAATGGTCACTTGGGTGTTTCCGTTGCAAATTTTGCAATTTTATCTTTCTGGGTGGAAGTGGTGAATCCACGTTTCATCCATAGCTACGAACCTATTAAAACCTTTGAAGTAGGCGTTGGATTTCCGTTTCTGCTCAGGTGACAACGTTTTTGGCACTAATCTTACTCATGCCGAAACTATCATTCTGAATGCATGCTACAGTACTTGTACTGATTCCCACTTCCCCTGCTAAATTTCTAATGGTAATTCTTCTATCATATATAACTAAATCATAAACTTTATCTACAATTTCTCGGATCATCTTCACATGATAGTCTAACAAGCTTAAACTCAACACACAACTTTCTCACTGTTAACTATGCCGGAGCACCCTCTACTAATGTTGCTTCCATGTCCTGATGGATTTCTTGCGGTATTTTGTTTTTCTTTTTAACAGAGTATTTGATCACGACACGAAATTCGTTCTTAACCATGCCGCTTAACACTGCTCACATCTTTCCTTTAAAAGTCCACAACGCACAAAATAAACTCGTTAAGTTATGTGTTACGTGTTATTTACTCATAAAAAAAAGTTCAAACTTAATATTTATCAGAAAAAATCACACATTCCTGTTTTATTTAGGTCGAGCCACGAACTTGTCGGACAACCCTCGTACTAGTGATCACAAGTTCTAAATTATGAATGGTTGAACCTAAACCTTAGGTCTCTGACATACTATTTAGCTGGCGTGTCGTAAAAGGCGCTGTTCAGGCTGAAAATATCACACATTTTACAAGGTTTTGTGGTTTTTTATCAAGGTTAAATTTATTTCTTAGAAAACACAATATTACTCTATTTTATCTAAATGCTTGATTCTTTCCCAACCCTTCTCCAGTGGGTCAGCGGTAAGATAACAGACTTACAATGCTAAAATCCGGGATTTAATTCATCGTGATTATCAGAGCGCAGACAGCCCATTGTACAGCTTTGCGCTTAAATGACAACGATAATCTTCACAACATTTTTAAAAGTAACAATGACATTTTTATTCAGTAAGAGCTTAATTTCTTCGAGATTTGCTTTCGAAAGAATGCTGCTATTTTATCCACTTATCCAAGAGATTTTGTAGAGCAAAAGTGCTAATTCTTCAGCAACAATAGCATTTCATTCATAGAAGACATATTTGTTATTTCATTTTATGTTTTGAGTATCAACGCTGTTTTTAAAAATATATCTAGTTCTTTACAAAACGTTTTACAGCCAAGATACTTTATTGTTTTCATTAGAGTTTAGATCCTTTACAATTGCTTAGAACGATTATGTTAGTTCATGTGGGCAGGATGAAGCCAAGTAGTTAAAGTGCCGGGCTGTGAATCCGAATGCCCATATTTTACATTCCGTTACATGGTTATAACAATAATAAAATCGCGTTCGGCACGGTGGGACCAAGGATGCGTTACAAAAGTGACTGTTAGGCCTCACTACTAAATTAAAATTGCTGAGAGTTGACGAGAGGTGCTGTTGATAGCTGTCTTTTTTGTACTCTAATGGCCTCCCAGTGGCTCAGTGCTAAGCTGGCGGGTTTGTAACGTTAAAAATCAAAGTTCGATACCACGATGGCCATAGCTAGATAGCTTATTTTGTACAAATTAGTCTATCAATACAAAACTAGGAATGGCTAGCGCAGATATTTCTTGTTTCGTTTTGTAGCGAATATCTGAAGGAAACAAACAAACTAGTGTATTGGGGTGATTTTAGTTCCTTTGTTATATTTTGTAATTCCAGTAATAATTATTTTTGCTTTATTTACTAAGTTGTAGAGTAATATTTTTAATACAGAAACTTTTAGCCACCTTTTGAGCAGTAATATTATTTTATCCATATAATTTGAATACCTTTATACTCCATTTATCAATAATAAGTTTATCTATTTTATCATATGTATCGTGTTTTTAGTTGTTTTTCACTTTGGAACTATATTTATATAAGATTTGAAGTACGTCTTCAAACCGATATAACTCAGTAACAAGTGGTGAATCAAATGGTAGATTGACCTTCATATTTATTTCTAAGATCTTAATCAGTTGTCTTATGGATAATTTAGAAGAATAACTTCATAGCATCAACGCTACATATGTTTAAATCCTACATAAATGTAGTTTCATAGTGATAAATAGAAGATGACTAAAAACAGCGTACATATAATATACAGTTCATCATTATAAAACATTACTCTCGTTTTTTTTGCCACAGGTTAATAACGAGGGGTGGAAAGTTAAGTGATGAATTTAAAGATAGTTTGGACATCATATTTATTGTGATATTATTTACCATATTTTAGAACAATAATATTATTGTTATTCAAATTCGATGACGAGGAACCCACTTTGAGACTAATAATGGTTAGTGACGGCTTGAATGGGTAATGAAGAGTACCTGATGATGACAAAACCTTGTCGAAACGTTGGACATTTGCTGTTATGTTAAACTTATATTAAAGTTTTCTTCATTACCCATTCAAGCCGTCTCCAGCCATTATTATTATTGTTATTGTTCCCAGGTAAACTAATATTCTATTGCGTTTTTAAAGAAACTATGCAACTTGTTCTATGCAGTTTTTATTATTTTACTACATTTTTCATTCATAATACTATTTATCCAGACTTAAATTAAACCTTTTTATGGTTTTAATGGAAATAGTATTTTATATTCCACTTAAATTTTGTTTTGTTTACATTATTTTTAGAATGACAATTCTATTCAACTGAGGTAGAAGCACAACAAGAATATTTGATTCAGACAGAAGCCATATCTTTTATAGAAGTTTCAAAGCAACATTTCTATGTTATATGGGAAATAACTGAAATTTTTTCAAAGAGTAAGGCAAATGAAAAAATATGAATACATTTTGAGCATTTATTACCATAAATAAATGTCTAAGTTATTTTATTTAATTGAGATTTTTCATCGAGGTTTAAATTCTTTTGGATTTCATCTGTATGTTTATTTTGAAGATTGATCCTAGTTTAAACGAAGAAACCGAAGTGTGCTTAAAATTATAATGTTTAATTGTAACAGCTTATTCTAATTTTATATCTATTTTACAATATAGTAAAGGGGTATCATTGATACAGTCTACTTGAATAATTGCCTCAGAAGACAAAGAAAAAAGTGTCGTTAAAGGAGAAAGAAGCAGTACTGGTTTGATGTAAATAAAATTCAACCTTACGTGTATTTGCATCAAATCCATGAAACGACGAGCATTCTCATCATATTGCTGTCTCTCCATCTCGGCTGCGATGTGCTCTGTCAGGAATTCTTGGAGCTAACAAGAGAAAATAAGTAAAGGTGCCCCAGTTCGTACAACTTAAGAAAATTAAAGGTTTTAGTGTAAGCGGTTCAGACCATTATCTCATTTAGCATATAAATTCAAGACAGTACAGTTTGGCTTATGAAACTGTTTCAAACCACTTCTATGAAACGTTACTTATTAATATTAAAATCCTCCCTTCCCATTATGGGATTCCAATACTGTGCATAATTCATCATAATTTGCAACTAAATAAGGCTATATCCACAAGTATTCATTCTATTGTAAAGTATTATTACTTTAATTATATATATACATATATATATATATATGTGTAATTTATTTATTCGAGGAATATTTTCCTAGTGATAACGATTTTTACATACAATCTAATAATTGAAATTGTAGCCCGAGATAAACTTTAAAACAAAGACTAGACATTTTGTAAGTGTACCTTAATTATAACCTATAGACATTTCTTTACTACTGTATTTATATGAAGTTGAATTTCATGAATATTAAAAAACGAGTAAAATTATCTGAATTATATTAATATTTATTACGTTTTGTGGTAAAGTTGTAAAACTGTACTTAAGAAACTTCATATCATGATTGTTACCTTGTCTCCACTTGCAGCCCTCCAAACCAATCCGGCAGCAGCCATTTCCAGTATTACCATCACAAACATGATGATGAAGTACTGCCAAAACATTTATATATATTAACCACATGTTTATTTACGATTATATGATATATAATATTTAACTTAATATTTAACAATTTACTTTGAAATAGCAGCCCCAATTGAAGGCATTTCAGAGTTTAATCTATCAGCTTTACATGTATGTGTTAAAGGTTTCAAGGTATGTTTTTAAAGCCTACTATTCCCACCGTTATTCAGCCCAGTATTATTGACATGCTATGTAGACAAAATTACAAATCAATATCATTTACAATTTTATTAATTTCTCTGAAAATAAGACTATTTTTGTGTTTCAAAGTTGGTTTCTCACTAAAGATCATAGGGTGACCATGAAAATTTTGAATTCTAGAAACATATTTAAAAGTCGATAAAACTATTACTGTTAGTAGCAGGCAAGGACTTTCTGTTGCAGCTCCGCAACAACCAATAAAGCCGATGATGAGGAGAATGGCTCCCACAGCAATAACAATGTACGTAGCCTGGTAGTAGTTCTGAACAGGAAGATTGTTCTCGTATTCCCAGAAATCTTCATCGGTTCGGATCCACACACCTAATCCAAAAAGAGCACCTCCAAGACACTGAAAATACCATAAATAAATTGAAGCTGTAATAATTTATAGCATGTAACGATTAGAAAAAAATAGCAATTTTTAATGGTATTAGTGAAGAATTTTTGTAATAACCAGATGTCGAATGATGATGACAAAACCTTGTCGAAACGTTGTACATTTGATGTTATGTTCAACTTATATTAACGTTTTTCTTCATTACCCATTCAAGCCGTCTCTAAGCATTATCAGATGTCGAATTAATGTTATACAACTATCATTGTATGCAAATACTCCTCTGTCACGTGACATGCTGCAACATATGTAGAATGAATTATGTTTGTCAAAATATACTGAAAGAGAATTCTATACTACAATATTAAAAAATATTCTAAAATCCAAACCAAGTACAATGAATTTACATGTATAAAGTTTATGTTTCAAAACTTTTCGTAGCTTTACTACTAATGTAACTATCAAATTGTTAACACCCATGTATTCCTTAATGTATTTTAAAATATACTATAATAATAGGAGTTTTCCACCATAGAAGCAGTTTTCTAAATTCAATGGTAATACACATATTTTGTCGATTGTTGAACGTTCATCTTACTTTAATAATCCCTTTTTTCTTTCATAATACGGCAGAATGCTGTATCGGAATAACATTATTAACTCATTACAAAACCAGATAATCCAGAGTGTTATACACATAGAAGACTTTTCAATAACACCAATAACAAAACCAGATAATCCGGGGTGTTATCCACATAGAAGACTTTTCAATAACACCATTAATTTACTACAAAACCAGATAATCCGAAGTGTTATCCACATAGAAGACTTTTCAATAACACCATTAATTTACCACAAAACTAGATAATCCGGAGTGTTATCTGCATTGGAAACTTTCCAATAACACCATTACCGGCCCCCCAGTGGCACAGCGGTATGTCTGCGGACTTACAACGCTAGAAACCGGGTTTCGATACCCGTGGTGGGCAGAGCACAGATAGCCCTTGTGTAGCTTTGTGCATAATTAAAAACAAACAAACACCATTACCTCACTACAAATCCAAGAATATTGCAACGTGTAACGATTAAATATAGCATTTCTTTTAATAGTAATTACATTTCTTTAGTATGTGAGGAAGTAGTACGCTTCTATAGTGTGTGATTTAAGAGAGTAGTACGTTCCTATCGTATATGGTCTGAGAGAGAGTAGTACGTTTCTATAGTGTGGGATTTGAGAGAGTTATACGTTCCTGTAGTATATGATTTGAAAGAGTAGAACGTTTCTATAGTGTGTTATTTGAGGGAATAGAATATTCCTGTAGCACATGGTTTGAGAGAATAGTTCTTTCAATAGCATATAATTTGAGTGAGTAGTAAGTACCTGTGATTTGAGTGAGCTGTATGTTCCTATACCTGTATGCAGATTACAGTAGTTGTTCAGGGAAAGTTTAAGGCAAACAGAGAACAGAAACTGCGTATAAAGAAAAGTCTATTGATCAATTTACTTCATCCTGGACTGAATGAGCGAACAGTGAAGTTCGTATATTATTAAACCTATGAGTGTTAGCGATGTGTTAACTATACATATAGAAACATAAAGCTCACTCAAATCACTGGAACATACAGCTCACTCAAATATGTGTTAACTATAGACATAGGAACATACAGCTCACTCAACCGACGTGTTAACTATAGACATAGGAACATACAGCTCACTCAACCGATGTGTTAACTATAGATTTTAAAACACACCTCAATTCAACTTTAGGATATACACGATGACTACTTGTGTAAGTGGTTTCTAACCAAAATAGACTGTTTACTTGCATATGACAGGACTAAGGATTTTTTTTTGTTTTAGCGACATTCCAATTAGGCGGAATGGAAAGATTTATCGTTTAATATAGTATTGAATAACATGATTTATAATGCCTGTGTGGAAAGGCATTTTTTTATTAAAAGTTTCTTGGTATTTTCTATCTCTTTATGAAAAAAAAACATATTTATTGATTAATGTATTAGGTTGTCAACAAATTCATGTCGCGTTTTGGAACACTTTCATTAACCACCCCCCAAAAACGTACATCACGTATAATAATTAAACGAACCACCTAAACGTCACGTTAGTGTCGCGTATATAATGTGTAAAGTTTAATATACTCTAATCTTTTATTGTGATGGCACTCGACGAGACACACATTCGGTATGTAATGCCGTTTGAATACAAGAAGGGAAACAATGCCTCTGTAGCCACAAAGAATATCAAAGAAGTTTATGGACATGTTTTGAACGTTCATAGTGTCAACGATGGTTCAGCAAATTTAGTTCAGGTGATTTTGGCCTTAAAAACTGTGATGGCAGGGACAGACATGTTGGAAATGATATTGATGCTCTGAAGAC
>NW_013666353.1:278207-282444 GCF_000517525.1 Limulus polyphemus | reverse complement strand
TCTAAGGAATATTGGAAACCTCCTTAAAGAAGGTGTTTGGGTGCCTCACGAACTTTCTGATGATCATTGTTTACAATGTGTGAACGTTGCTTCGTCTCTTCTGGTGCGTAATGCGCGTGAACCATTTTTGGACAGAATTGTCACCGGTGATGAAAAATGGATTCTCTATGCGAATATTAAATGCCAAAAACAATGGTCAGTCCTAGACAACAACCACTTCCGACCCCAAAACCTGGACTCCATCTGCAGAAAGTGATGCTTTGCATTTGATGGGACTTGAAAGGAGTAATTAATTTCAAACTCCTCAATCCACAGCGAACTGTCAATGCAGAGATCAAAAGTCAGCAATTGGAACATTTAAATCAAGCTCTTCATCAGAAACGCCCTTATTTTTCTTCTCCACGACAATACACGTACACATGTGGCACGTTTGATGTAACACAAGATTATGGAGTTGGGTTTGGAAGTTCTCCCCCACCCACCATATTCTCCAGATATGGCACCATCAGATTACCATCTTTTTAGTTCGCTGCAACACCATCTTAATGGGAAAACGTATGCAAGTGAGGAAAGTGTTAAAGAGGACATCAACGTGTTTTTTGCTTCAAAGCCAAGTAATTTATTTAATCAAGACCTGATTGTAAGATGGAAAAGCGCCATCGATAAGAATGGAGACTATTTCATTTAATAAATGTCTTGATATACAAGTTGTTCGGGCTTTTTATCTAATAAAAGCGACATTAATTTCTTGACGACCTAATATATGCGAGATGAGTAAATAATTTAACCAGACATTTCTTAAAATACAAGACAGTGAAAGTCTTCTTATGAGTACAGTATTTGTTCGTGTAACATATGATTTGAATAAGTTATATGTTCGTGTAGCATATAATTTTTATAAATTATATGTTCGTGTAGCATTATAATTTTTATAAATTATATGTTCGTGTAGCATTATAATTTTTTATAAATTATATGTTCGTGTAGCATATGATTTTTATAAATTATATGTTCGTGTAACATATGATTTGAATAAGTTATATGTTCGTGTAGCATTATAATTTTTATAAATTATATGTTCGTGCAGCATTATAATTTTTATAAAATATATGTGTTCGTCTAGCATTATAATTTTTATAAAATATATGTGTTCGTCTAGCATTATAATTTTTATAAAATATATGTGTTCGTGCAGCATTATAATTTTTATAAAATATATGTGTTCGTGTAGCATTATAATTTTTATAAAATATATGTGTTCGTGTAGCATTATAATTTTTACAAAATATATGTGTTCCTGTAGCATTATAATTTTTTTATAAAAATTAATTTAAACTTTTGGACATCAAAAATGAACTTTACTTTCAGCTTAACACCATAGTATATTGTGTTACTCTTGTATATTTCAAAGGTCACCTTCACAGTTTACATGTGTTTGTTTTTGTTGTTGTGCAATACATGTTTTCAAGCTTTTTTATCAAAAAAAAAAATCAGAGCCAAAGTTTCAATATCTCCCTACCAGCACCAATCTAATTGTTTCCGACTGGCTATCTTTCTTTACTTCTACCTTTCCTTATGAAAGCATTGTTCAACGGAACAACAGTTATGTTATGCGATACTGAGCAGATGTTTTATTTACGTAGATCATGCGTAGTACGGAAATGTAAAGGTCAAGTGTTATGGCGTATTTATTTCTGTTAAGAAGTGGCTACGACTAACTTTCTGTAAATTAACAAGATTCCTGTATATAAGTGAATCCTATTTCAATAACCATTCATTGTTAAATAGTAATATATCTCTTATTTTTATGGTTATAAAAATTTCTTGGTTAATAAATAGACCCTGTTAATAGGAACGCTTCTCTCTGATTAAAGCATTTCTCTGTTAATAATTTCTGTGTTAAATATATGCTCCTTGCTTAATTAATTACTAGTCTTTGAGTTAAGGGAACTCCCAGTAGCGGAAGTATGCGGCCGTAGCCCTCGCAATTGCAGGGGGGGGGGGGGATTGAGAATTACCTACAAAGGGAATAATTTTATGCGGGAAGAGGCATCTATTGTATTTACGCCACTGGTAAATACTGTTTTAATTTATATCATCCTTGTTACTTAGTAACTTGTTTATGAAAATTAACATCTTATTAAATGTTCTGACTGCGACTATATAAAACTAATGCGTGACAATTGTAACAAACCCAGTATAACAGTCACTTACGGAAAAGATGTAATAAATAAATAAAAAGAAAAGTGTAGTAACTAAGCTTTATATTCTAATAGTAGACTGAACATTTGCACTGAGTTTTTTCTAGTATACATATTACAACCTCGGTGGCTACAATCGTATATATATGCTCAAATCATTCCTTAATTATTTCAAGTGAGAAGCCAGTAACACTACAGTAGTATATCTTGTGATAATAAATATTTTTCATATTCCTACAATACTAATTATATTTACATATTCAGGCTTGAGGGCTTATAACACTAATAATTGGTGTTCAATTCACGCAGTGGGCACAACGCAGATAACCCATTGTGCAGCATAACCCTTAAAAATATGTTAAGAGTTGCACTTTGTTAGGAAACTTTTTTATTGAAAGTACAATCGTATTTTAAATGGAAATATGAGAATAAATGGAACTTAAAAAAACAGTAGAAAGTCGTATATAAATAACTTATAAACACAGAAGGTGCTGTAGTTAAATAGAAAGTGATCTATAAACTTTTTTAAAACTATAACTTCAATCTTCGATTTCAACGGATAACAAAAATTTTAACTACAAGTATAATAACATCTTAAAATACAATATATATATATCACTAGAATATACGTAAAAGCATTGCAAGTAGCTGTTGTTTCTATTGTTCTTAACTCTGATGCAAGACAAACACGGTTGAGTACGTTATATTAAAATACTTTAAATTAGCAAGTCAGCAGATCACGTAAAATCACAGTCGATATAAAATTGTGTTGAAACGTAATGTATCACAGCTCGATTTTGACATTTCTAGGCGTTACCTGTGTAGTATATATTACCAAAAACTGGTCGCTTTTCCAATGCAAAATATTCATACACTTAGATCATACAGATGTGTTCAGAAGGGGATTTAGAGTTTTTTTAAATAAGAATATTCCTTGTACTTAATGTAATGGAAAAACAAAGGAATATGAATCACTTTGAGGCAGCAGAACCACCCATAACATAACATAATGTCTGGGGAACAGAGGGACCTATTGGTCTATCTCGGTTGTCCCATCCTCTAAACCAAAGTAAAACTAATAAATAAATAAATTTAAAAAATATATAAAATTCTTAAAGCCATCCCTTATCATTCATATAGTTATCGAGGTTTCTCTTAAACTCACGTAAATCTACTGCCTCCACAACATCCGAAGGCAACCCATTCCAGAAGCCAACCACCCGGTTATAAAAATAACTCTCTTAGCTGAAGATGACTCTTACCTTGCCAAATTTTATGTGTTCCCTAGTCCTACTATTTTCACTACTAACCATAATAAAGATGATACACCAACACTAACAATTATAACAACCCACTGATTTATTTCATCCAACCACTCTTCTATTGAATTAGCTAACTTATCCTCCACGCCTCTGGGTACAATTTTTCACAAACATTTTATGTGGCACCTTGTCAGAGGCTTTCTTAAAATCCAGATACATCAAATCTACACCCTTACCCTCATCTACATAAGCAGTAACCTTTTGAAAGAGTGTCAAAAGATTTGTAAGGCAAGATTTTCTCATGGCAGACCATGTTGACTATCCAATACAATTCGTAACTTTGTTAAATGACTTTGCAAAGTATCTTTTATCAGACATTCCAAAACTTTTCTCACAACTGGCCTCACTAATAGGCCTATAATTACTGGGACAATTTTTATTACCTCCCTTGAAAAGAGGAGTGACATTAGCTAACTTCCAATCCTTTGGCACCTGCTCACTATTCAAGGACTTACAAAAATAGTAGCAAGTGGCTCACATATCCAATTCTTAATCTCCTTCAAAACCCTTGGGGAAATATTACGTGGCCCAGAAGGACTATCTGTGCTAGCCGTCCCTAATGTCACAGTGAAAGACTAAATAGAAGGCAGCTAGTCATCACCACCCACTGCCAACTCTTGGACTACTCTTTAAAGAACGAATAGTGTGACTGACTGCCACTTAATAACGCCCGCACGGCTGAAAGGGCGAGCATGTTTGGTGGGGCAGGGATTC